>NW_019174307.1:9782696-9814888 GCF_002260705.1 Seriola dumerili
CAGAGGAGATCCCTCTGGTCGTCCGTGAAGGCCATGATTGGTGAGTTGGATCAAGTGGCCTTTAGATTGGCTGCTATCTTCTCATCTGTGGCTTGTCTCAGGCGGTAAACGTCATTGGATTACAGGATGGCACTGATCTCTAACAGGTAAGGCTCAGCATCTGGGGCTTCAGTGGAGGAAGCAGAAAAAAAAAAAAAAAACCAGGGCGGAAGCACTCGAGTAGGAGAGTAGAATAAAACATCAGATTTATCACACATATGGCAAGGGATTTGTGGGTAAATGACCGAGCACTGTAGGATTAAGTCTTCGTACGTGACATGATAAAAAACCTCTATGTTTCATGCCTTTGCCTCTATAACTGTAGCGAGGTTGTGGAAGATGATGTTTCGGTGCTGCAAGGCTTGCTATACAAGGTAAACAAGTTTAATTAATGTGCAGCATGCACTGACAGAAGCACAGCAATGCACACCACCGCTGCCGTTACACATACAAATGTACAAGATTAGTGTCAGTGTACTTCCTGATGGATAATATAGTGGGAGTCACAATGTCTTCTTTCTCTATTAATGAGTGACTGGAAATCCACAGGTTGGCTCAGCTTTCCAGTTGTTTCTAAGGTGTGTAGGTGACTATCTGCTTTAACCCTGATTAAAGACCCTGGGTGGCCTCATTACTAACCACCGTTTCTCACAGTGCCTGCCAAGGATTATACATTATCTTTCATATTCTGATTGAATTATTATATAGGTTGTGTGGTTCACATTCTCTTTTGTCCCTCTGGGCCAAAACTTACATCCAGATAATACATGTGGCTGCCAAAATGATATGCCAGAACATACAACATAAGCTTTTGTGACTTACAAAATAATATCGGAAAGTGCACCAAAGTTTTAAACAACTATGTAAAATGTCTTAGAGTTCAAGAAATATTTATAATATTGTCACATGCTTCTATTTCAGAGTGAGTTCAATTATTTAATATGCAAGGCAATGGGGAGCTGTGAGGGATCACACTGCTCAGACTTATCAAACAATAGACCTGACCTCTGGTACTGTAGTGTTCTGATTACTGAGTATCAATCTGAATATACCTTACGCTATAATATACCTAAATAATTAAATGTGCTTGCCCAATTGTAAGTGGAATGAGTGCAACCTTTGGCAGAAACAGCAAAATACCTAGATTTAGTGATCCTGAATGATAAATATAAGCTTACAAGCTGAATCCATTTTAGCTTACGCATAAAACACACTTGTCCAAAAGGTACACGAAAATCTGCCTACTAGCGTTCTCACTCATTACCGATGTTATAATTTTGTTTTGTTCACTATCCATAAAAAAAAAACGAAAGAGTAGAAACGATAAAAATTGAAGTGGGGTGGGGGCAATTTCTTGGGCTGGGTGTAGTGTCTTTTTCCTGGGGTCTACTAATGCTGGTTGGCCCTGCAACAAGACCGCAAAGGTAACTCACCGTACCCGCCAAGAATAGCCCCCACATAAACCAACTAGTCCATTTTTTTACACTTTTCTAATGGCTTAAAACAGACAATATGTTTATAGTGTTATTGTGAGCTTTACAAGGGGGCTGGTAAGGTTCCCTTTTTCCAGGGTGCTGAAATTAGCTGGAAAGTACCAACCAGTGGTGTTTAAGGACTCGGAAAAATCACTGCAGGCTTTGTTAATATCCTGAATAACAACACCTACACTTCGCACGCTGAGAAAAATGTGGGCTCAGAAGCGTTTTCATTTTCTGTGTTTAATGCTGGTATATTAATGATGAAACTGGGATTAGAGTACATCGGACTTGCTGCAGCGCTGTTCTCCTGGACAACACAGTAAACAACACGTTTTGTATAGTAACTATGTCGAAGTATCATGTGAGGTTCATGAGTCCAAGTCAGCACTGAAAACATGCTGTACCCTGGAGCCTAATAGAGAACAAAAGCGCTATAGAGGGAATGCAAAACAAGGCTACTCCTAATAAGAATGACTTTTAGCTTTCAAAATGTCACAGTGTACACCAAGGTAACATTTAAATCCAGACGCCCCTCGAAATATAGGCTTTTTTACCCAGGCTCCATATGTAGTGGCTTATAGAACAATCTGTAAGTATTTCTGCCAAGGCTGCAATAATAAGTGTGTGGGTACTGGTTGTGGAGCACTTTTTTAATTACCTTAGTCTGGCCATTGTAGTCCTGCGAGATAGCATTTTCACCTCATTCTCAAAACTTTCCACCAGCAGAGGCATGCAAGTGTCATAATACTTCATAGATAATAACAGAACTTAACACACCAATATCAAAGAGTCCCTTATCAGGTACTTCTTCTTAATTAGTCAAAAACTTTTTACGCTTCACTTTGAAATTACAGTTAGGAGGATGTCAGATGCCGGAGGTACAATATGAATATCTAAATAATAAATTGACACTTGTAATCCTCTTATGCAGCACCTTAAACTCATCTAAACGTGTTCAACGCATCTCCATGATCGCTGTATATTGTTTGCTACAATGTCATATGTGTAAAACCTTGCTGAGCAGGGAAGCAGTCTCCCTCTGACACAGCTCCTTCCTGACTTTCATTCATTTATTAACTGCACACATGGGCAAGTAGGCTTTTGAATAAGCCTTGTCCACTTATGAGCCTCTTGAATAGGAAGGCTTTTTCATTTATGTGATCCTACTCGATGATTTGCTATTCTAGGTTTATCTTGTGCTGTTTGTGATGGTCAACAGTGTCTAAATGCTGCTTCCAGAGAGCTTGCTCTTTCTTTCATAAACTGCTATTGGTTTGAAAAATTGATGGCGAGCTAGATTTTCCACTTGAAACTTGCAAGGCTTCATCTTATTTGTACGCTTTGGTATTTCGTGTAAAGGTGAGCTCGAGGGGAGGAGGGAGGGCAGGCAGGAGAGTGGAACTCGAAGGATGAGCAGCTCGTTAGTCAGTCCGAGTGATTCAGTATGTAATAACATATATGCAGAGATCCTCCTTTTGTTGATCGTTGAAGCTCTCTGTGAAAGTGTCATCCGAGCAGCTCTTCAACATAGACTTTAAGGCTGTCACTCCAAAACACCAAAACAGATCAAATTTCATTTAAATTCAACAGTGAAGCAGCACTTTTGGAGCGTTCTGCATAACGTCGACATGGTGTCTATGGTTGATGCAATATGTTGTAGTTTCAACATATATGTTACATGTTCGGGTTATTATGTTCCACGGGGAAGATAAGGGGAGCAATTTTACATTAGCGTTGCACCCTTTCTCCTAAATAATGATGCTTTATGATACCCTTTCTCTGCTTACAAGATTTTGTGTGTCTGTAATGAATGAAACGTATATGGCCAGCGCATTATTTTTTCTACAAAACATCAATAAGGAATTGTGGTTAAATCTACCCTGTGGAGTTTTGGACCCCCTATGTGGATATGCAACATTTTTATCGTGTGTGCACCAATGTACACTCGACACATATATCACTCAGTTGGCAATATCTTATTCCTGTGTGGTTTCTTTCCGGTCATGTATGTTGAAGATGATGAAGGTGAATCTCTTGCATGACCCTAGTGCTCATTTTTCAGTCATATAAAAAAGTTTATTAAATTGATAATGCACTAGCATCTTTTGTACTAAGCATCTAATAACTTGCTCGTTTGAGATTGGACCTCATTAACATGCCCAATAAAGTGATACTCTCCTGTTTTTTCCCCAAAACCTAATACAATTTATAGGCTGAATAACCCTCTAAATACAATATTCATGACATAGCTGATCATAATAACCTATAGTGGCACAGAGCAAAATTTTGCCCCAACATGTCATTCTATATGAAAGATAAAAGAATTACCATAAATTCTTTTATGTAAAAACAAATGTCAGCTTAGAAATGTGTTGGAGACAGGAATGGAAGGAGTGCTCACGCTCTTCTGGCGGCCTGGACCTTACACCTAGAGTCTCCTTCTAAAAAACACTCCTATCCGTAACTCACAGATGCAGCTAAGACACAACACCTGCCAATGTTGTCATGCTAACCAGCTGATGTACAGGTGTTGGTGATACTGTAATGCATAAAGAAATGTAGCAGTGCCGCAGCAAATGCAAGGAAGAAGAAGCCGTGCTTTCAAGTAAAACATGGTGTAAATAATGTCAGCATTTAAATATATCAAAAATTGGCTTAGCAAAATATATTATGAATACAAAACTGCATTCTCATATATAATTAGGACACTGATTGAAAACAATTTATGTTTGTTTACAAGAAACCTCACAGGACACTTTGGGTAAACAAACTGTTAATATGAACATACTGTATTTGCTAATTGTTTACTGATTAAGTCTTTAATTTGTTTTTCCTACATGAATCCACTCTTGAATACAATATCCACTCATAGCGACTAAGCATACGGTTGTTTGGTTGATTTATACATCACAGGGCTTTGGTTAAAGGTTAATAATATTGAAAAGTCAGACTTGAAGCACAAGACAGGGCTTTTTACTATGCACCTTGAAAAAATGTTGACAGGGAACGTAATCAATGTTACAATTCTTCAACAAACCTAACTGTCTAAACAAATAAGTAATATGTAATATGTTCTGCCATGTCATAAGCTTTTGACTGTATCCCATGGTCTTCATCAGTGGATGTATTTTGCTCAGTTTGTTATGGAACTACTGAACCTTTCCATGATTCAGATTAAATTATTTTCAACTAGATAGATTTAGATTTCATTGTCACATTTCTCAAAATTGTGTTTTTTGTTACAAGCATAAATACATCCTACTAAGGAATCTCTGTCTTTCCGTCTTGCTTCGATTTTCTGGACAAACTGCTCATCCAATAGCCCTCAAAGTTGGCCAGTGTATTTCTGAAGACCCAGGAAGTACAGTGTTGACTGTGAAGTTTTTTGGATGGATTTTGCAGTTGTCAAGATCTGACCCTCAATTTATTTTAAACAGCCCTTGCTGTTACAATAGTAACCATAGCAACATCCGTTATTAATAATAATCAATAATAATATAACAATAATAATTAATAATAATACCATAGTATGTTACCATAAGCTACACCATAGTAAACAGCAAAGGGCTGGTTTTAAAATCTTTCCTTTTATGGTGTCACGAGAACTTTGATGTCTTGATGTCAGACTTGCCTTTGATCGTCAGATGGAATGTGTGCATATAAAAGACACCAGTGAACAAGCAGCAGAGTCATTCTGTCACAGATCAGATTCATTCCCACAAGTGGAAGAAACAACAAACAACACAAAGCAACAAACTCATCCTGCATTTCTAGACCAGGAAGGTGAAGTCCTTAATAACATACTAAGAAAAGTTACCAACTTGTTGAGTAAATATGAGCAAGCCTGTTGAAAACAGCGATTCCATGGAATCAGCAGACACGGGAAAAACCATATCTGACTGAGGAAGAAGCTTGCGAGCCAAGCCAAAGGCCTCAGCCAGTCAACGCCTGGAACACCAGATTTCCAAAGGTGGCTGACCTGAGGTCCTGCAGCAAGCTTGATGACATGGAGTTTCGCTGTCACTCCAGAGAATGCCTTTAAGACAGGAGAGGGAAAGAAGAACGGCAAAGAAACAGAGGATTCAGAAGACGCCTTCAACTCCTTCAATCAACCTCACCTTTGGATTGACTCTGATACCAAGAGCACAGAAGACAAAGGCAGAGAAGCTGTTGAAACTGCTTTATCACTGTCTAAGAAAAATGAAGCCCAGTCTGCACTGAAAGTGGAAGCAGAGGACAGTTTGTGTCTTGCTCTGCATCTTGCCACAAGCCTCTGGAAGCAGAGACAGTTGTGTGTCTGCATCTCGCAAAGCCTCTGGAAGCAGAGACATGACGTGTATCTGCCTGCATCTCCAAAGCCTCTGGAAGCAGAGACAGACGTGTCTCTGCCTGCATCTCCAAAGCCTCTGGAAGCGGAAACAGTTGTGTCTCCTCCTGCATCTCCAAAGCCTCTTGAAGCGGAGACAGTTGTGTCTCCTCGGCCATCTCAAAGCCTCTTGAAGCAGAGACAGTTGTGTTCTCCTCCTGTGCATCTCCGGTGCGTCAAGTAGAGACAATTGAGTCAACTGCTGTGTCAACTGAAACACAGTCTGCAGAGCCATCTAAGGTAGACCTCACATCTGCCTCAGGCATGCAAATGATCTGACCAAAGACGGTCATCCTACAAGTTCCTGAGCTTGAGCTACATCGTATCATGGATGAGAAAGAGATGCAAGAAACTGCTGGAGGTAGAAAACTTTGCCATGATCATGGAGGCAGAGCAGCTGAAAGCAGAAGTTAACTGACCTGACAGAGGAAAAGATGGGCCTTGTTTTGTTGATCTGTTGTATCAGCGAAGACGGAATGGGATGCCTACCCAGAAAATACAACAACTGGAAAGAAGCTCTCAATGCAGCAACAAAGAAGAGGAGGAGGCCGAGAATGCCTAGCCAGACAGGCTGAGGAGACCTCCAAAAGTCAAGACCACACTGGCCCAGCGCCAAAACAACCTGGAAGAGTTAACAACGACGCAGTGGGAGGAGGACAGGTCCGGTCTCGTGGCAGAACATCACCAGACAACCTCCAGCCTTGAACAGCGAAGATCCAGGCACAAGAAGACCTGGAAAAAGACAGCCTTCAGTGGCATAATAGAAAAGTCCGGCCTCCTGCAGTCTCTCAAGAGCGTCAAACAGGCTCTGAAAAAAAGAGAGAGGAGATAGCAAAATTCATGCCGAAGAGATGGACAGAATAGTCGTTCTGGAAAGTGATGTGATGTTGATGAAAAACCAAAGAGGAAATCTGTGAGGAAACGATTCCTCCAGATCTTTAGAAGAACTGGCAGAACCTAACCTCACAGTGACCTCTCTGGCTGACTCCTAACCCTGTGTTCTCCTTCCTCTAACTCTCTTCTCACCCTCCCAAACCCCTTTAACCTGCTCTGAATCTTTTCCCGCAAATTCTCCTCACAACCCCCAACCCCACCCCCCTCCCCCCACCTTTCTCTGGGTGACTCTGACTGCTCAGGACTGCAGCCTCACAGAGAGAACAAGCTGCTTAACCAGCAACTTATTTTTTCTGAGTTTGCATGTCCTTACTGTGCCTGCGTGGGTTTACTCGGGTGCTCCGGTTTCCTCCCACACTCTAAAGAATCTGATCACAAAACTGTTGTGAATTAAAAATTAAACAACAAAAAATTTTGAATCTTACAAAGCCCTTCATTTACACTCCAACCTGACATAAGTGATTTGAGTCTGTATGCTCTGCCCTTAAGTGATTGAGGTTTAGCACTGCATCAAAGCATTCTCATACACCTTTGGAGAAGTTCAACTTTCCAGTGAGGATGTTTGATTTCAGTCTAAAGCCATGGTACAAATGGTACAATTTTTCAGTTTTTATTTACTTGAATTACTTTTATTTCTAATAACTGTTGCTATTACATAATAAAGTTAGACAGTATTTTGATTTTCATAGTTTTAGCATTTGGCATAAAGCTTCTTCTGCCACTGGCAACCACTAAACCATCCATAAATCTGTTTTAACATAATTTCCATTTCATAGCTAACAGCACACTGCTCTTGGCCTCCTGTGAGCCTATTGTCTTGTTTAACATTTTTAATGGGCTGTAGAATGAATGAGCTCTGTAGCATAGATCTATTGGAGAACATTGACGGTGATAATACCTACATAAAACACCAATGACTTCAACTAATGTTTTTTTAATGAGCAGCATAACGTAATGTAGTGTAGTTCTGATATACTCGCTCAAGTACATAATTACAAGAAATTAGCTGTGCAGTATATATGTTTGCATAACAATAGATAGGATAACATAACAATATGTATGTTAAAAGGTTTCACTAATAGAGATGAGAAAAGAGAGAGAGAGAAGAGAGAGAGAGAGAGAGAGAGAGGAGAGAGAGAGAATTAACAGCCTGCAACTTCACTTGTTTTGTTTCATTCTCACAGCACTCATCAACCTCATTTCAAGCCACCAGCAGGTAGCTTTATCAACAAAAATATCTCTGATAAATTCTGATGTACACCACACTGCACAGCATTAAAACAGCAGGCAGACAAAATTATGACAAGCAGGTGAAGAAAGTAGAACATTTAAGGGCGCTCCGTGGTCACCGGGTTATAACGCGGTACCACATGGCTTAGTCCTAATGTCCTAATGTCATCCCTCTCTCTCTCTCCCTGACTTTCCTGTCTCTCTATCACTGTGACTATCATAATACAGCAAAAAATGCCCAAAGAAATAACTTTTAAAACAAAAAAATTTTGAAATAAAAATAAAAATAAAAAAGGGAGTAGACATTTAGCAGCTGAGGAACCAGATATTTACCGTATGAGTTAGTGGAGAGCAAACCATACTGGAGTTAAATTTATCAAGTGGACAGACACTGAATCCAAATAGGTGCAAATGTCGCTCTGTGTCTACTGGATATGTAAAATTACTCAAGAAATCAGTTAGCTGATTGAAATAAAATTAAAAAATAGATATTTTGATAACTGTTGAATAGCTCAAGTCATTTCCCAGCCGAAATGCCAAACATTTGGTGGTTCTGCCCTTGTTGTTGTTTTTGAAAGTATTATTCATTATAAACCAGTACCAAAAGTTATTAGAAATAAAAGTAATTCAAGTAAATAAAAACTGAAAATTGTACCATTTGTACCATGGCTTTAGACTGAAATCAAACATCCTCACTGGAAAGTTGAACTTCTCCAAGGTGTATGAGAATGCTTTGATGCAGTGCTAAACCTCAATCACTTAAGGGCAGAGCATACAGACTCAAAATCACTTTATGTCAGGTTGGAGTGTAAATGAAGGGCTTGTAAGATTAAAATTTTTTTGTTGTTAATTTTTATTCACAACAGTTTTGTGATCAGATCTTTAGAGTGTGGGAGGAAACCGGAGCACCCGGAGTAAACCCACGCAGGCACAGTAAGGACATGCAAACTCAGAAAAAATAAGTTGCTGGTTTAGCAGCTTGTTCTCTCTGTGAGGCTGCAGTCCTGAGCAGTCAGAGTCACCCAGAGGAGGGGTTGGGGGAGGGGGGTGGGGGTTGGGGGGTTGTGAGGAGAATTTGGGGAAAAGATTCAGAGCAGGTTAAAGGGGTTTGGGAGGGTGAGAAGAGAGTTAGAGGAAGGAGAACACAGGGTTTAGGAGTCAGCCAGAGAGGTCACTGTGAGGTTAGGTTCTGCCAGTTCTTCTAAAGATCTGGAGGAATCGTTTCCTCACAGATTTCCTCTTTGGTTTTTCATCAACCATCACATCACTTTCCAGAACGACTATTCTGTCCATCTCTTCGGCCATGAATTTTGCTATCTCCTCTCTCTTTTTTTTCAGAGCCTGTTTGACGCTCTTGAGAGACTGCAGGAGGCCGGACTTTTCTTTATGCCACTGAAGGCTGTCTTTTTCCAGGTCTTCTTGTGCCTGGATCTTCGCTGCTTCAAGGCTGGAGGTTGTCTGGTGATGTTCTGCCAGGAGACCGGACCTGTCCTCCTCCCACTGGCGTTGTAACTCTTCCAGGTTGTTTTGGGCCTGGGCCAGTGTGGTCTTGACTTTGGAGGTCTCCTCAGCCTGTCTGGCTAGGCATGTCTCGGCCTCCTCCCTCTTCTTTGTTGCTGCATTGAGAGCTTCTTCCAGTTGTTGTATTTTCTGGGTAGCATCCCATTCCGTCTTCGCTGATACAGACAGATCAACAACAAGGCCCATCTTTTCCTCTGTCAGGTCAGTTAACTCTGCTTTCAGCTGCTCTGCCTCCATGATCATGGCAAAGTTTTCTACCTCCAGCAGGTATTCTTGCATCTCTTTCTCATCCATGATACGATGTAGCTCAAGCTCAGGAACTTGTAGGATGACGTCTTTGGTCAGATCAATTTGCATGCCTGAGGCAGATGTGAGGTCTACCTTAGATGGCTCTGTAGACTGTGTTTCAGTTGACACAGCAGTTGACTCAATTGTCTCTACTTGAGGCACCGGAGATGCAGGAGGAGACACAACTGTCTCTGCTTCAAGAGGCTTTGGAGATGCCGGAGGAGACACAACTGTCTCCGCTTCAAGAGGCTTTGGAGATGCCGGAGGAGACACAACTGTTTCCGCTTCCAGAGGCTTTGGAGATGCAGGCAGAGACACGTCTGTCTCTGCTTCCAGAGGCTTTGGAGATGCAGGCAGAGACACGTCTGTCTCTGCTTCCAGAGGCTTTGGAGATGCAGGACACACAACTGTCTCTGCTTCCAGAGGCTTTGGAGATGCAGGAGAAGACACAACTGTCTCTGCTTCCACTTTCAGTGCAGACTGGGCTTCATTTTTCTTAGCAGTTGATACAGCAGTTTCAACAGCTTTCTCTGCCTTTGTCTTCTGTGCTCTTGGTATCAGAGTCAATCCAAAGGTGAAGTTGATTGAAGGAGTTGAAGGCGTCTTCTGAATCCTCTGTTTCTTGCCTTTCTTCTTTCCCCTCTCCTGTCTTAAAGGCATTCTCTGGAGTGAAGGAAACTCCATGTCATCAAGCTGCTGGCAGGACCTCAGGTCAGCCACCTTTTGGAAATCTGTGTTCCAGGGGTTGACTGGCTGAGGCCTTTGGCTTGGCTCGCAAGCTTCTTCCTCAGCAGATTGGGTTTTTTCCCGCTCTGCTGATTCCATGGATCGCTGTTTTCCAACAGGCTTGCTCATTTTACTCACAAGTTGGTAACTTTTCTTGTATGTTATTAAGGACTTCACCTTCCTTGGTCTAGAAATGCAGGATGAGTTTGTTGCTTTGTGTTGTTTGTTGTTTCTTCCACTTGTGGATGAATGAATCTGATCTGTGACAGAATGACTCTGCTGCTTGTTCACTGGTGTCTTTTATATGCACACATTCCATCTGAGATCAAAGGCAAGTCTGACATCAAAGACATCAAAGTTCTGTGACACCATAAAAGGAAAAGATTTTAAACAGCCCTTGCTGTTACTATGGTTACTATGGTAACATACTATGGTATTATTATTATTATTATTGTTATTATTATTATTATTATTATTAATAACGGATGTTGCTATGGTTACTATGGTAACAGCAAGGGCTGTTTAAAATAAATTGAGGGTCAGGATCTTGACAACTGCAAAATCCATCCAAAAAACTTCACAGTCAACACTGTACTTCCTGGGTCTTCAGAAATACACTGGCCAACTTTGAGGACTATTGGATGAGCAGTTGTCCAGAAAATCGAAGCACAGACGGAAAGACAGAGATTCCTTAGTAGGATGTATATGCTTGTGACAAAAAACACAATTTTGAGAAATGTGACAATGAAATCTAAATCTATCTAATTGAAAATAATTTAATCTGAATCATGGAAAGGTTCAGTAGTTCCATAACAACTGAGCAAAATACATCCACTGATGAAGACCATGGGATACAGTCAAAAGCTCTATGACATGGCAGAACATATTACATATTACTTATTTGTTTAGACAGTTAGGTTTGTTGAAGAATTGTAAACTTTGATTACGTTCCCTGTCAACATTTTTTCAAGGTGCATAGTAAAAGCCCTGTCTTGTGCTTCAAGTCTGACTTTTTCAATATTATTAACCTTAACCAAGCCCTGTGAATGTATAAATCAACCAAACAACCGTATGCTTTAGTCGCTATGAGTGGATATTGTATTTCAAGAGTGGATCATGTAGGAAAACAAATTAAAGACTTAATCAGTGAACATTTAGCAAATACAGTATGTTCAGTATTAACAGTTTGTTTACCCAAAGTGTCCTGTTGAGGTTTCTTGTAAACAAACATAAATTGTTTTCAATCAGTGTCTAATTATATATGTAGAATGCAGTTTTGTATTCATAATATATTTGCTAAGCCAATTTTTGATATATTTAAATGCTGACATTATTTACATCCATGTTTACTTGAAAGCACGCTTCTTCTTCCTTGCATTTGCTGCGGCACTGCTACATTTCTTTATGCATTACAGTATCACCAACACCTGTACATCAGCTGGTTAGCATGACAACATTGGCAGGTGTTGTGTCTTAGCTGCTCTGTGAGTTACGGATAGGAGTGTTTTTAGGAGGAGACTCTAGGTGTAAGGTCAGGCGCCAGAAGAGGGTGAGCACCCCTTCCATTCCTGTCTCCAAAACATTCCTAAAGCTGACATTTGTTTTACATAAAAGAATTTATGGTATCTTTTATCTTCATATAGAATGACCATGTTTGGGCATAAATTTTGGCTCTGTGCCACTATAGGTTATTATGAATCAGCTATGTCATGAATATGTATTTAGAGGTTATTCAGCCTATAAATTGTATGGTTTTGGGGAAAAACAGGAGAAGATACTTTTTGGCTTTGGGTCCTCTCAAAGGCAGTTTTGATGCTTGTCAAAAGATGCTGTGCTTTCTTGTAATAAACTTTTTTATATGCAACTGAGCCGGTGTCTGCAGAGATTCCTTCATCATCTTCACATCATCGCGACGGAAGAAACCACACAGGAATAAGTATTGCACTGCAGTGTGCTTGTGCGTGTACATTGGTGACACACACGTAAAAATGTTGCTCCACTAGGGGTCAAAACTCCACAGGGTAGATTTAACCACAATTCCTTATTATGTTTGTAGAAAACATAATGCGGTTGGCATTACGTTTCTTCTTAAGCACACTTGCTGTTGCAGATAAGTGGTATATAAAGATCATTTTTAGGGAATAGGGTTGCAACGCTATGTAAAATTGCTCCCCTTTCTCCCCTGAACAATTTTCCCGCATGTAAGCGTGATCTCTGGGTGAATACTACACATCTTGCATCAACAGTACACATGTCGAGTTATGCAAGACGCTCTCAAAGTGCTGCTTCACTGTGAATTTAATGACAATTGATCTGTTTTGTGTTTTTGGAGTGACAGCCTAAAGTCCTATTTAGAAGGCTGCTGGATGACCACTTTCACAGAGAGCTACAATCAAGCGTTTTCAAAAGGGCATCTCTGGCTGATTGTCTGATTATCTATGAATATGGACTGACTAAAGAGCTTGTCCTCCTTGAGTCCACCCTGCTTCCTGCCTGCCCTCCCTCCTCCCCTGCTCCCCCTTTACCATCGCATCACCCCCAGCGCTCTGAACTGTGCAGCCCTGAAAGTTCAAGGGAAAATCAGCCGCCATCAATCACCAATGCAGATGAGAAGAGCAAGCTCTCTGGAGCAGCTTAGCCTGTTGAACATCACACAGCACAAGTAAAACCCCTGAATGCAAATCATCTTCAGTAGATCACTAAATGAAAAGAGCCTTCCTTTCAAGAGCGCTCAATAGTGGCAGGCTTTTCAAAGCCTCTTGCCCATGTGTGCAGTTTAATGATGAAAGTCAGGAAGGAGGCTGTGTCAGAGGGAGACTGCTCCCTGCTCAGCAAGGTTGTTACCATGACATTTAGCAACAATATCAGGCTCATGAGGATGCTGTAACATGCTGTTTAAATGAGTTTAAGGTGCTGTAGAGGATTACAGTGTCATTATTATTTAGATATTCATATTTACCCCGGCTCTGCATCCTCCGTAACTGTTTCAAAGTGGAAGGTAAAAGTTTGCTAATTAAGAGAAGTACCTGTAGGGACTCTTTGATTTTGGTGTTTTAAGTCTGTTAATTTCTTTAAGTATTTGACCTTGCTGCCTCTGCTGGGAAGTTTGAGAATGAGGTAAAATGCTTCTCGCAGGACTCTGGCCATGACTAAGTAATTAAAAAGTGCTCCACCAGTCCCTAACCTTATTATTGCAGCCTTGGAGAAATACCTTCAGATGTTCTTAAGCACTCTATGGGCCTGGGTAAGAAAGCCTATTTTCGAGGGGGGGTCTGGATAAATGTTACCTTGGTGTACACTGTGACATTTTGAAAGCTAAAAGTCATTCTTATTAGGAGTAGCCTTGTTTTGCATTCCCTCTATAGCGGCTTTGTTCTCTTTAGCTCCAGGGTACAGCATGTTTTCATGCTGACTTGGACTCAGTGAACCTCACATGATACTGACATAGTTACTATACAAAACGTGTTTACTGTGTTGTCCAGGGACAAGGCTGCAGCGGTCCGTGTACTCTAATCCTCAGTTTCATCATTAATATACCAGCATAAACACAGAAAATGAAAACGCTCTGAGCCCACATTTTCTCAAGGTGGGAAGTGTAGGTGTTGTTATTCAGGAATATTAACCAAAGCCTGCAGTGATTTTTTTCCGAGTCCTTAACACACTGGTGGTCTTTTTCCAGCTAAATTCAGCACCCTGGAAAAAGGGGGAAACCTTACCAGCCCCTGTAAAGCTCACAAATTAACACTAATTAACACATATTGTCTGTTTAAGCCATAGAAAAGTGTAAAAAATGACTAGTTGTGGTTTTGTGGGGGCTATTTCTTGGGCGGTAGCGGTGAGTTCCTTGGGTCTTGTTGCCAGGCAACCAGCATAGTAGACCCCAGGAAAAGTCACTACACCCAGGCAAGAAATTGCCCCCCACCCCACTTCAATTTTTATCGTTTCTACTCTTTGTTTTTTTTTTATGGATTGAACAAACAAAATATAACATGGTAATGAGTGAGAACTGCTAGTAGGCAGATTTTGTTACCTTTGGACAAGTGTGTTTATGGTAAGCTAAAATGGATTCAGCTGTAGCTTTATATTTATCATTCTAGAGATCCACTAAATCTGGTATTTGCTGTTTCTGCCAAAGGTTGCACTCATTCACTTACATTGGGCAGCAATTTAATTATTTAGGTATATTATAGGTAGGTATCAGATTGATACTCAGTATCAGAACATACAGTACCCAGAGGTCAGGTATTGTGAAAGTCTGAGCAGTGTATCCCTCACAGCTCCCCATTGCCTTGATATAAATAATTGAACTCACTCTGAAATGAAAGCATGTGACAATATCATAAATATTTTGAAACTCTAAGACATTTTACATAGTTGTTAAAACTTTGGTGCACTTCGATATTATTTTGTAAGTCACATAAGCTTGATGTTTGTATGTTCTGCATATCATTTTGGCAGCCACATGTATTATCTGGATGTAAGTTTGGCCCAGAGGGGACAAAAGAGGAATGTGAACCACACAACTATTAATAATTCATCAGAATATGAAAGATAATGTAAATCCTTGCAGGCACTGTGAGAGGTGGTAGTAATGAGGCCACCCAGGGTTATAATGAGGGTTAAAGCAGATAGTCACCTACACACCTTAGAAACAACTGGAAGCTGAGCACCTGTGGATTCAGTCACTCATATAGAGAAGACCATTGTGACTCCCACTATATTTATCCATCAGGAAGTACACTGACACTAATTGTTGTACATTTGTATGTGTAAGGGGGTGTGTGCATGTGTGCTTCTGTCGTGCATGCTGACATTAATTAAACTTGTTACCTTGTTATTTAGCAAGCCTTGCAGCACCGACATCATCTTCACACCCTCGCTACAGTAAGGGCAAAGGCAGAAACTGAGGTTTTTTATTGTCATTAACTTCCTAAGTGCTGTTTAACAATCCCTTGATATGTGTGATAAATCTGGATGTTTATTATTCTACTCTCCTACTCGAGTGCTTCCCCTTGTTTTCTTGCTTCCTCCCACTGAGCCCCAGATACCTGAGCTTACCTGTTTAGAGATCAGTGCCACCTGTAATCAATACGTTTACCGCCTGAGACAAGCCACAGATGAGAAGATAGCAGCCAATCTAAAGGCACTGATCCAACTCACCATCTGCTCACGGAGACAGAGGGAAAGGCTGCAGTGTGAAGCACACACTCTCCTCTCATCACCTTGACACTGTCCTTAGCCTCTTCCAGTCCGGAGGTGACAACGTTTGAACCAGTGGCGTGACAACTGTGACAGTCAGAGCTGCTACGGACATGATTACTTTTGCCTTTCATCATTTTTGGTCAATGATTGTTAAATTGAAGGCGCTGTGAGAGACAGGTTGAGCTGAACTGTTTCTTTTCAAGTGCAATGAGCTCTGAAAACACTCTCTATATTTATTTGGCCCACTATTTCTTTAAACCTGTTTTAATAGATTTTTTGGCAACTTGGGAATGACACAACAAGCTGTGAACACACAACACTGACATAGTGTCACCAGAAAAAGTTGATGTGGCAAACATGTTACCAACTAGTGGCCTATTTACACATTCAGCTGACATGGTGCATTAGCATTCATTTGGAGTCCCATATCGACTCTCCTTTCAGTTATGTTCTACACAAATTCCTGGAGGAAATATCTGCATCTGCAGCTGATAAATGCTCCACTATATTCATCAGTTAATAACTAGACTGTTGTCGAAAAACCAAAACAATGCGCTGAAAGACTCTAAAATACAGCTAAGGGGAATTGCTACAAGCAATCCCTTTCGCATCATTTCACTAATGGTTCATATAAAAAATTTGATTAGTGCTTTAATTGTATTCTATATCAAATCCATGCCTTCCTACACCAAAGGAATGGAGTTATCACATTCTTTGCTTTAGTCTATTCACTGATACAGTTCATATTTCACACTGGGAAAAAAAGTGCGTTCTCAGCTCTGTTGGCCATCGTCATGTTGTTCCCTCTTTTATCTTTCATCCCTGAGACTTTCACTGTTTTTCATATGGCCAGTTACTCCCACCTGAGGCAACAGCGACACTGGGCTTGTGAAGTGTTGATAAATGTGACAGCCACTCAAACTGTCAAGGGACACAGTGTGACTCAAACAAGTACAATAATGTGGCAGTTCACCTATTTATTACCTCTGGGCGCGGGGACAGGCTCATGTTGAAAGCTGCTGCGATAATATTACATCAATGATATTGGATCATAATGGATTTGAAATCTGTTAAATATCTCAGCTTGTTACACACGAGATGTTCGTTATAAAATAATAGAGGTAATTTGAGGTGGGTCTGTGTGTCTTAATTTTTTGGGAATCAGCCTCAGAAAGTATTGTACTGTTTGTTCTGTTTGCACATAATAAGCTTTCTATTTCTCTTATTACCAATGCTGCACTTGACATGAAAGATCATGAAAACATTGACTGGAACTGTTATCACAGCCTTACATTAACCAGCATAAAAAGATTCAATAATGGAAGTACTTCTATCAGAGCTTGCTGCTCCGATACAAGTAACACAGTTAATACAGTTTATTCAAAAGAAGCTTGTTATGTAAAATTGGTTGGTAATTATCAAAAATGTTATAAAGAAGCAAAAATGTGGTGATATACAGCTTGTTGTATTTGCCATTAATGCAAATTTAAGTCATTTAACAATGTTTGAGCCCTGTTAAAGGAGCAATTTGTAAGTTTTGCTATTGCTACGCAGCCAATGTTAGCAGTTGTTTACAGTTCAGCCATCGTTGTGTTGACAATACAAGAGGTTATAGTATGCCCTCTGAGCAGCGATACTTCTTCAAAGTGGACACTACAGTGACTCGGTATCAGAAAGTGATGAGACAGACAAATGGGGCCGAGGCCAGCTGGTTAGCCTTTATAACTAAACAGTAACTTCAGCAAAAGAAAAGGAGTGATGGAAATAGAAGCAAAACAAGAGGGTTGATTTCTACTTCTAAAGTTTCATGCTGAATTCAATGTTTATTCTAGACTGGTAAGTAAACAACTGTTAATCCTAACGTTGGCTATGTAGCAATAGCAAATCTTACAAATACCTCCTTTAAACCCTAGCCTGGTTTGCCCATACATTTCACATTTTCTTCAACAACTTCCCTGGAAAGTAGAAAAACATACAGAACATGGTGTACTTGGCATGCCAATAGAAGTGGTATTGGCACCAAAATTAAAGGATAGACTACATTGTCGAGGCTACCAACTTTATTGTTGTTGGACCTGCTCTATATGTTTCTGTTCATACCTTACTGTGTTTTTGTTTCTTGCATAAATATTCAAGACAGCAAGGTTCATTAAGGTTCGTGCAAAAAGCTGTCGAATGCATACATTAGGTAACAGCACAACCTCTGTGACTAATCTCAATTTAGAAATGCATCCTGTGAAAATAGGAGGCAGTGATCTTGTGCTGCCTCTAACAGCCGTTATTCGCAGGGAGGAAGAAAATTCACTCTGGAAAATGACTCTCCCTCCCACCCGAGATCAGATATGTTGATTTTCTGAGGGAAATAAACACTCTGGCAGCTCCCTCTCGCTCCCACGCAGCCAAATTAACTGTCACCAAGGACATTAAGCTGTCATCTTCTGAGGTTCCTCTCAAACATGTTTCCAGTATGTAGATGCTCTGTGAATGTGGCTGCTCAAGATGGCATTTTGGAACTAGATGTATGTAAGGCATAGTGTGGTGCCTCTCTGCCCAATCAACTGACTGTTTAGAAGGATAAATACATAAATAACATGTCATGTTATGTTTACAGCCCTACTATCTCCAGCTGAGTGTGCATACAACCTGCAGAAAAACACCACCTACCCTCAGAGTCCACCATTACACAACACCACTACAGTGGCAGTGCTTGAAGTTAATTTGCTCCCTGTGTGCAAAGATGAAGTGCACCTCATTGTGCATATTAATGGCCCACATAAGGCTTTCAGAATGATAGAATGGCTCTCTTTCGGAGATGACAATTGAAAGTTAAAATTGGTCTCAGCTTATAGACTCCTCTATTCCATCATAGTGGTGATAATAATGTTGATTTATTAGTACAAAACAGTAAACAAAGCTAATTTGCTCTCCGATCTCCTGTGTGCGAAAATTACGCTTTTCTCACTGCAGAGCTGGCGATGGATGTTTAAATTTGACAGCACAGGTTTTTGCTCCGAAACAGCTGAAAAAACATTGCTGTTGCATTCCTCGCAGTCTGAATCAGGGTGAATGGCATTGAGATGTTTACTGTTGTCTCAGGACCAAACATAAAACAGATGGCTTTCTGCCGTTGCTCATTCCTCATCTGTTGTATCGTTGCCCTGTCAAGCAAATGTTCAGCAGTGCATGCATGGCAGTCACAGTTAGTTTTCACACTTGGTTTGTGCCCCATTGAAGACTTCTAAAGGCATCGCCGACACTGTTTTCAGTTTTTTTAAGTGTTGTGTGAAGATGAGTGTATGACAGTGTGATAGGTAGCGGCCGTTTTCTCTGGAGCTGATGCATGTTTTTGCTAATGACAGCGTTGTGATGGAGTCACGCACATACAAATACACCAATTACCTGTGACCAAGGAGGCGTGCTGAGGTTTCCTTGATGGAAACTGGTAAACACGTTCATGTCCCCTTCAGGATGAATTGTAATCACCTTGGTTAAACTTGAACTTTTCCTCTAGTGACATCATCAGGTCGAATCTATGCCAGAAAGCTAATATAAAAAGTCAAACTGTGAATTACTATAGAGGAAAAGAAAAGTCTACACATGATATGAAAATAATGATCTCATAGCTATCAGCATAAATGATCCATCAGTTATTTTGACCATATAGAATTCAGCAATAAATCAACTGAAATCAATACCCACATACTTTAGAAATTTAATTGTGTCACATAAATCACAATCCCTTCCCTTATTCACCTCTGAAGTTATTCACTTCCTGGAAATAATATACAATATCCATGGCCTCCTTTCTCCTGTGACTATATTGTGTGAAGCTCCTGGTCGTTCATCTTGAGAGCAGGTGGAAAAAGGTCAAATCAGACGTGCTGGCGGCTAGGCTTGTGTCAGGCTGAAGACACTGATCTGATAATGTCCTCATTAGCTGGTCTCAGCCCAATGGAAACCACAGCCGGGAGCAGGAGGTCTGCTCTGCTGGTGACAGCCACCGCCTCAGGGCCGTTATGGGCCAGATGAGCCCTGGATGGCAGCTCACACACCTCTGGGCTCCATCAGTCACAACTTATCTGTAAGAAAGAGAAAGTTAAGGGGCTGCCGGTGTTTGGATGACTTTGTCGATCTGAGCATGTGACGGAAAAATACAGCACTCAGTATGTTGTAAGGCAAGATATAACTACTGTGTGTGCTGATGCTGTGTGTGTGTAAGACATGATCTTCTTCTCACATATCAAATCCTGCTTCTTTTCACATGAATGTAGCAAGCCCATTTCTTATCTCTGTCCCGACCTCATGGGGCATCACATGCATTTGGAAACCCAACAGGAAATCACACCAGCACATTTGGTGCTTCAGCTTCAAGTACAGACAGTATTAATATCCAAATAGAAAGCCCCACTGTGGCAGTAATTCTGCTCGTGTATGCTGCAGCTGCATGTGTACTGTCTGCTTTGTTCCTCTCGTGGCAGAGATCAGTTTATAGTCTCAGTGTGAAACTGCGGAGGAAGAAAGATCACTCCTACCTCTCTGACTGATGGGCCTCTGAATTTATTTCTGCTACTAGCAAAGTCAGCATGAAGAGATGCTCCCTGAGTGTGTGTACAAACATGTTTGATGCTCCAGGATACTGCTGCCACTCTTCAGCTGAATAGAAACAGCAAAATAAGGACCTTTTTTTTTTTTTTTTAAGAAATAAACAAAACAATACAGGAAAGTAGCTTACATATATTTCATTTAACTCCCCTTTCCATTTGCTATAGAGTGGGGTTATAATATCTGATGAACATGAAATCAATATTTAACAATTTTGATAATCAGTCATCATTTTATTTGTCTGTCAGCTGAATTCCTCTATACCGGTCAGTAAACGTCTGTTAAAGCTAACGTTAGCTCACATATAGCACCTTTAAAAGGGTGTTTTTTTTTAGCTGTTGAGTTTCAGGTGAATACTGTTATTGGGAGAGAAAATGAATTCCAGGCTGAGATTCCTCCTCCTCGCGAACAGGCAGTGAATAAAGAGGTGAAAAGAGGGTAATAAAACGCTCTCGGAGTCATCAGAGAGACGTCTATTGAATGTGTGGCACCTCATTTAACCTCTTTCGCTTTTCTCCGGTGCTGCCTGTGCCAAGGTCATTTCCTCGTCACCCACAACCGATGCAGTCTGAGTATCGCTCACTGTCATGTCACTGTTGTCCCTCTCTTGGGAGATTTGAGCATATGGGTAGGATTAGCGACAGTCAGCCTATAGCATCTGCTGATCAATGATCCTGATCATTTTTCAATCCTCCGCCCTTAAAGACTCCCTCGTACAGTAAAACCATGTGAGAAGACAGATAGCCAGCGCCTGATTGCCCATCTGTCATTTCCGTCTGGGCTCACAGTGACTATAGAGGCTATATCACAAGAATTTCAGTGACGCTGACTGTCATAATGTTTTTGGACAAACACTAGAAAAGGCCAAACAGCCTTTGTGGTATGTTTTCTGTCATCTTGTTCTCTCTCAAGTATTACTCTGGTGAAGAAAGCAGTGCGGCTGAGAGGAAAACCATGTAGTGAGTCATACAGTAGGCGATAAAGCTCCCGATGGAATTCACCCAGCCAGCTGGTTTTTATAGGCAGGTGTTTCTAAGACATCTCAAGATGTTTTATGTGTGCTTTATATCCTTTTTCCTTTTTGTTTTCAAGCCAGCAGCAGGGAAATGTGTTGCTAATTCATACATTTGTCTATTTTGGTCTTGGCACAAGTTTGAGCATATGAAGTACTTTACTGTATGTCAGTGAGTCAGTGTGTCGATCATGCAGTCTAACCCTGATGAAGTGTTGTTGCCTACGCTTTTGTTGCCACACCATCATGTGATTGCACACTCCGTCCCTGGAGCTTGGAGCACAAGTAATTTGGAAATGATTTTGTTTTTTTTTTGTTTTTTTTAAATCCTGAAATTGCAGGTGAAGAGCATCTGAAGCAAATAAGGCAGGAGCGTGGTATTAAAATGAAATTCAGTTATGTAGCAGTGGGTTGATTTTGGTTGACTTTGAATCAGCCATCAAAGACCAAACAGAGCTAAAGTCCTGTTTCACCTCTGTTCCACAAGTTTTTTGCTCATCCTCATAACCTAAAAGTATAAACTGCTGTAGTATACAGTAAAACATTTTAAGCAAAAGAACAGATTATTTTGTTGGCATCCAGCAACAACTAATTTTGAATATTGAGAGAAAACTCTGCCACATTTCAGCTTTTAAAGGATTAATCTGATAAACAAATCCCATGAAAGGACCAAAACCAACAATGAATTGATCAACAAAACAATGAACATGTCCTGCTGTTGCAAAAATATTCATTAGAGCACCAACTGTATATTAATCTAGCATTAATTTTACTATAAACTACAGTACACAGCTGTTTTAGGAAATTACTGAGCCTATATATTTGTGAGCCTTCTTTAAATTTTTACATCCTCAGCAGGAATGAACAGGCAGTGAAGTCAGAGAGCAATACTGAATAATTGAAATACATGGCTGGTTTTGGTGTTCTCATTGGATTTGTTGACAATAAGACAAACACGGAATAGCACCGGCCTATATTCTAAGAAAGCCTAATGAAACCTTTTTTGAGAAAATTTGCTCTCTTGCTGAGATCACAACAAAGAAACCAGAAAGATTCTGTATTTGTAAAACACATGATCACGACTGAACGTGTGTCATTCACTGTGAAGGCTTAGCGGTTAATCAAATAGTTGTTCGCTCTGGATTCATGCCTTCTGAATGTTGTGTGTGCTCAGAATATAACTATAGTTGGGAATCTCTCCTGGGAGTGAAAACAGTGTGAACAAAAAAAAGAAAAAAAAGGAGGCGTCTCCTGGTGGAGGAGTGAACTGCACTGCACACCACCTTATCGCTGCCCTTTAGCGTGACAGTCACAAAAATGTCACCTCCAGTATCTTGCTCTGATGCCTTTTTGTAATGATGGAAAAAGGTGGGTAAGGTGATCGCCAACACTATTTATAGCTGTCTCTGAAACACAAGATATCTCATGCAGATTTCTCCTCATACTCTGAATCTTCTCCGACAATCAGAACAGCTTTATCACTGTGACATTAAAGAAGGAAGGAGCTGAGGAAGAGCAGATTTATTTGCTATTTTTTCTCATATTTGGTTTTGCTGAGTCACATTCCCCCCAAACCGACTAAACAGTGTGGTAGACTGTGCCTGTGCATGTCTTTGCATTGTGAACATTCACCTCAGAGTGTAAGGGGCTTTTGCTAGAGAAAGTGTGCTCTTCTTTGTTTCCCCCGGGTTCCCCAGCACAGTGTTGACATGGCTCGTAGTTATTCCTGCTCACTCATTCATGCAAACTCTCTCCTCCTCACTCCTTTGCCTTTCATATCTCCCAGTATTCCTCTCACTGCCTCCATCGCTTGCTCTCTCTCTCTCTCTCTGTCTCTCTCTCCGTCTTTCCATCCCCTCTCTTGCAGACCCATTCATCCATGGCCGGCACATCGGTGGCTATCCTGTGTGCCATGCCTGATGCTTATAGGCTGTTTTCAGATCTCTGTCTCTCCCCTAAGCAACAGCACAGATTAAATACTTAACTTTGTTCATTTTTTTTCTCTCTCTCTCTCTCTCTCTCTCTTTCCTACCCTCTCTCTTGCCTGGCATTAAAAATTCATCCACTCTGTGTTGTGTTAAAAGCACATTACGCAAGACTCTAAATATACCCCCTCCCAGGCAGGAACCGTTTGTCCCTCACTGCCTTTATGTCTGCGCTCTGTCTTTGTCTTTGTGTGTGTATGCATGCATTGTGTGCACGTGTTTGCGCTGAGGGCCTTTTCATTGCTCTGATGCTGCATCTGTTATATCTGTCAAATCCCAGGGGGAGGTCAGCCACGGTGCTCAGGAAAGTCCCTCAGGTAGCAACAGGATGATACAACAGACTGACAAACAAAGTAAGGTTAAGTAAGGACCTCTTGAATCAACAAACACGCATGCCTATTGGTTTTATGCACTTCCTCTTCTGATGATGGAGCTGGCTCGCCACATTGAAAAATAGCCTCTGAGTCTCATTTAGCGCAGTGCCCTCGCCTCTTTCACCTGAAAGAGGTCATTATATTGGCTGTTTTTTGGCCGGTCGCCTGTCACATAAAGATGGGCACTGGGAGAAGAAGAAACTGCTGCTGTGTGCATCAGTCTCTCCCCAGGCCGGTCTGGCTGTCTGCCTCCAGCAACGAAAGCTGACAGTCGAAGCGTTTGATGCTGCCTCCCGGATGAAAAGCCTCTGTAATTGGCTGCCATTACAAACTGTACGCCATCCGTGACAATGGCAGTGAAAAGAAAAGAAAAGAAAAGGAACATGTTCCTGCTACCATCTTTTGAAATCAAGTTCATTGTTGTTTGTTTCTATTTTGGTACAGCCTTCAGTGTGTTGTTCAAATGAAACATGTCTCTCAGTGTCTAATTACGCTTATCTGCTGAAGCTGTTTTCATTTGCACTTGATCGTTCAGTAAAATATTGTCTACTGAATGGTTCAAAAAGCTTCACATCCCCCGCCTCCTTTTTTTTTATGTTGATGATTCATGTACTTTCAGGTCTCTTCATAATGTTGAACATTACTGTTTAAGTATTACGTGTGTTTAATTCCCTCTATTGGGTAAATACAATGTGTAACTAATAAGTGTGGAAAATCCAGTTTAAGCAGTGACATGCTGAAGTGCTACGCTGCACAGCTACATACCAAAGTACACACACACACACACACACACACACACACACACACACACACACAGTCCTCTGGTGCTCTGTGCAGCTTTTTCTGTAGATTTTCAGTTCAGTGCTGTAGATCTAACCACGATGAATATTACAAGCCGGGGCTTTGACAGAATAAGGGTTTGTTCTGTTTCTCCAATCCACTCCACATATGACACCTCATGCTTGCCAGTGCATCTCCCTGCAGACAACACCTGCCAACACAGCCTGCCAGCCTGCACTGATGTGTGGCATTCCTAACTCGATCACGATCGTGAACACAACACCTGCGATCTACAAAGTTGAGGAGGCTGCCAAGTTCCTCCCGTGGTGAGATGTGTTTCTCTCTCTGTCTGTCTTCTCCTCTTTCTTCTTTTTTCTTGTTTTGTCACCTCTCATCGTCACCACCTGCACCAGGTGTGTGCCAAGTGTGACACTGAGAGCAACTTTATCTATTGTATTTAGTGACTGCAAATAACAGAAAACAATACAACTGTATGATACCTACCATACCCAGATGCAAGCAAAGAGGAGAAAATGTAGGTTTCATGTCGCAGTGCAATGCCAAGAGCATTTATTAACGAAGGCAGGGTGCAGCAGCAGAGGAACATCTGCTCCCTCGTGGCCAATTCGTCTACTTGAGCACCTTGCGTATTCATTGTCCCCTTCCTCCCTCTCCTCAGCAGAAGGCGCTGTGAGTGACAGTAGTTTGCCGCACATTGGTCTGTTCTCTCTCCCCATGGGTCTAATTTGTGCAAGCTGCTTTTGAATTGTTGCAAAGAAGATGCAGGAACAAAGCCAGCTGAGGGGGCTGGGGCGTGTGGGACCTGCTGTTCCTCTGTGCCTTTAGTTCTGTTGCCAATTCATCTGCATTCTTCAGTTCTTCTCTGCGCTCATTCCTCTTTCACCCCAGAGTGTCAGCCTTGTGTTTGTACTGCTTGGTAATTTAATGAAAGAAAGGTGTGAGGGCGAGGAGGTTAGTGGGGTAAATCTGAGTGCATGACCCTTGTGCCAAAAGTACATGAGTCACTAATAAAGCTTTCATTAGTTTGCAACAACGTACAGTCCTGCATACTCTAATTAGTATTTACGCCGCTTCTATCACAGCACACAATACTGGTGCATCTACTTCCCCCTGTCTTTTCTTATAATGTCAGTTTTTTTTTCATTGGCACAGCATTTATAGCAGCAGCTAATGATATCCTTCCAAGACTTTTACTAAGCCATGACTCAGAGACTCTGCTTCTTAATGCAGAGCACTGCTTTGCAAGTACAAGTGTCATACTATAGTTATTTTCTCTACAGGGGACAGGATAAATCAGCAACATCTGAGCTCTGCAGGAATAAAAGTCCTAGGAATGAGCCGAGACCTTCAAAGTGTCACTTTAAAAAAAAAAGAAGAAGAAGAAGAAGAAGAAGACAAGCTGTCTGTTTGACATGTGAAGATTAGTCACCTGCAACTTTAAAGGAAGCAGAGTGCAGAGCTTCAGCAATAAAAATGTGTCATTCCTCTGCCCAAGGACAGCTCAGTTTGCCTTTGTATGGAGCTTCTTACACCTGAATCCCCTATAGCAAGATTGAGGAACTACTGTCCTGACACCTAAGCTGTAATGACATGCCAATTTACAACTCCCCAAGAGAGGAATTAGGAAGGTTACAGCATGCAAACTGTAGCTGCCACAGTGCTCAGCTCTTTAAACCAAAAATATAGGTGGATCCAACATTTAAGAAATGTTACCAGTACCAAAACTTCAGTATTTGGAGCCCAGAATCAAGAGACCAATTCACCATCTTTACAGGCTATACATGCTGACATTATCTACATGATGTTCAAGCGGCACTGATGAATTGTTGTTACATCTGTAGGATCCCTTAGACCATATTTACCTCGTGGCTGTTCCAGCTACTAACAGGCCACAACATAAACTGAATGACTTGCTTGCTAAGAACCTTACCAGAACCTGGGTGTTAAGTTTGTAACTTTTAAGAATGTGTGATCCCAAACATTGAATAGGTGGTGATTGGATTAGCATGTTTGAAGTTCACAATTGGGTGTCATACCTCCAAAGAATCATTCATACATTTTGGATATGACACTGCCATAGGAAATCTGTCTTCAGTGTTTACAGTATCAGTGTTTAGTCGATAACGATAACATTTTATTTGCCAAAATAATGGTCAGCTATTTTCTTAATTTGGCAACATGTCGACATAGCTAAAATGAAGTCAGAAAAGGTGAGATATATGGTGATATAATCATACTCTTCTTAAATAACCCCTGCACTGAGGTGAGTTGTTTCTAAGCAACCATATCCCTACAGAAATGGCATTCATGTACCACTGATTTGTTTTACCAAGTCTTAAAGGGGAATGTAATAGATGTATAGATGAAGTTCTACGTTTTTATAGCGCACATGCGACAGCACCGACAGTGGAGATATAGAAGTGAACACATCTGGTTGAGACCACGATCTTTTCTATGACATTAATCAAGAGCTTTGATTGAGCAAACATAACCATAACTATGTTAAACCTCATTTTGTTGCTGTAGGTGGATATTGTTTTGCTTCAACCGGACATTGTAGGAAAAAAAGAACTTCAATATGTCATCAGTGAATATTTTGCATATATAATCAGTATCAACATTTTGTAACTTGGTAGATTTGTTAACATTTCCTCATTATGTTGACAAAAAAAAAAAAATCAATCGCAAACAAAATAAAGGCAAACTGTCCATAAACATCCATCACATTTTATATAGACTGACGTCCTGGTTCATCTTTGACCTACTGTACTTACCATAGCTGAGCAATGACATAGTTTCCCCGTGCAATGAGGGATTATTACCGACATCATGGGTCTGGTCACTTTCGGTTTTACCTCCAAATACAGTGGTTTAGATAATCTGATAATCTGATAATCTGGCTAAAGTGTTGGCTTGTGTAGAGGTTGTCTGATCGTGACTGCTCATGTTCTTGCCCCATTAAATTTTGTTGTAGTGATGTGGCAGCATTTCCAGGTCTCAGCAATTAACATGGTGAGTATAGTATTATCATAACTGAGAGAAACAATGTACAAAAACTATGGCAAAAAAAAAGAAACAATTACAAGCATTAAGACACACCCACATGTACAGATGACAAGATTACAGAGATTTAATTGTAATGTACAAGAGCCCAGAGACTCATTTCTCTACATTTACTGACTTTCTGACTGTTTTTCTTTCATTTGTGTGCATCTAAGGCAGAGGAAGCGAGGAAGAAAAAAAAAAACAGCTGGAACCTAATCAGTTTGAAAAAGTAATACGCCTGGTGTTGCTCAAAATATCAGCATCACAACATAAAAGCACACCTATTTTTTTTTTAACCAGCCACGGTTGAAAAAGTAAATGAAAGCCAGAGAGATGCTAGGAGGAATATTACAACATCTGCAATGACACAGAATGGGGAAAAAAAAACCAAAGAGACATCCAACTAACAAAAATGGGAAATTAAATTGGGTAATGGATTGTGGGAATAAACCGGGGAAAAGCTTGCATTAAATTTCACCATGCAGGCGGAACCATTGATAGTAACAACAGAAGTCCTGCTGTGAAGCTGAAATGTTCCTCTCTGTCTCCTGGCTTGTCTCTTGATTGCAAATGAACGGCATCGGGTTAAAGGATTTAATTTGTTTGGCTTCCAGTTTCAGACATTTTTGTCATCTCCTTCCTTTAACACCCTTGGAAATAGATTGTCACAAAAAAGTTAAAGCTTCTTTATTTGTTTATTTTTTTTAATTGAAATAAGAGGTATCCAGCACCTGTTTCAACTAGGTGTGAAGAATTCCAGGGCTTCATACACTCAACACTTCTGTATGGCTTCCTAGTCTGGGCTGATTTTATTTAGTTGCACATTTGCAGCTCCAACTTGCCTTTAATGATTTCAGAGACAAATTGAGACAGCCACTAACAATGGTCCCATGTGTCTGTTCTCCACAATGGGCACAGCCAATGCATGATGTCATCCATACAACACAATGAGCCTGACATCTCAGTAGAAAAAACAGCCTCACTGCTATCCCTATTTGTGAGGGTAAAAATATATTACATGGAGCAAATCTCCAGGCCTTATTTTAGACATGACATAGTACGCCAGCATGTTCAGAGTAACTCGGTGTGGTTATAATTAAAGGAGACAAATTGAAGAGACAGAGAAACAGGAGGAAGGTGTCTTTTCTTTTGTCTGACGGGTTTCCCTCCCAGTGCAGCTGTTTCATTGGCAATGTGAGGAAGCAGAGAAGGATGAGAAGACACTCTCTGCCTCTGACATCCCAGAAACACAGACTGAAGAAGTTTAGTCTTCATTAAGTGTGTATTTTTGTTTTTTCAATAAGAGGCACTGCAGAGTCAATACCTGCTGCTTAACATTACGTCTGCGCAGCGACCTTTGCAACACGCAGTCACGCACAGACGGAAGTTGTGACAGGACGGATCCAGGTCGAGAGGGAGATGATTGGCGATGTTATCTGGAGTGAGAGGGATGACAGCGGGCCTCAGACGGTCACCAGACATCTCCCAACTTGACATTTAGTTTAACGAACACACTGACAAGACTTCGTGTGGAGGTGTGATGGTGAGTAAAACTTTGTGTCCCATCATTTTGCATTCAAGTTAAATTGCACCATGTTTCATAAGTGTTTGTGTGCCATTGTGTCAGACACAGTTGAACATTGCAAGGACAGACACACCTCTGAAGGCTGAGGTTTTTTTTTCTACTTTGACACAGCACCAAGCTGTTTCTGCACCTGGGAGGGTTTTGTCTGGAGGCTAAAGGAAAGCAGAGATAAGAGCTTCCTGTCTAGACCTTGAGTTTGAATCTGCAGTTCGTGAGTTAGAGCATGAACAGAGAAACCAGGCTGAAATGTAATTTGAGCATTATTCTGAATCTATTGATCATCCTGCAGAAGCATAACTTTTCCATTTGCCTGTTTGTGTGTGTGTGTGTGTGTGTGTGTGTGTGTGTGTGTGTGTGTGTGCGTGTGTGTGTGTGTGTGTTTGCGTGTCCGTATGTGTGGACGAGTGTTGAGCCATTAAAAGTGCAAATATATGTGTTGTGGTATTTCCTCAGGCAGTTGCATTTGAAAAAAAAAAAAGCAGACTATAAAGTTCACACATGGATTCACAGGATGAGAGGTGGAAAACAAAAGAGTGAAATGGTGAGCTGCTGGGAGCAGGAGTGACAGGGTTCAGTGACCATCCATCACTCTTCTCAGGGTTGATTGGTCATGCCTGAGGAGGAGAAAAAAAGATGAACTGTCACTTTCCACAGAGGAGAGGCATGTGTGGGGAAGAAGGGGCGCTGGCAGCGATCCAAAAGGCAACAGAGGTTGAGACGAGGACTGAGCCTCTTTTGTTTGGACCCTTCCGTGTCCACCACTCTGAAATGCTCTTTAGACACAGCCGTCCTCTTCACTGTGATCCTGCACCATCCGAGAGAAGAGGCCTTTGTTCCTGCTTGGCATTGACACATCTGCTTGGAAAACTTGACTGCACTCTCTTGCTCTCAGCAGCTTCATTTGCAGCAGAGCTCTCTGAACCAGATAGCAGCCATGTACTAAAGCTACTACAGCCAAAGTTCTCTGCCATGTTATTTCCGGCAGCGGTGCCCCAGCTCCCCTTCTGCCTCTTCTTGGGCTCATGGGACACAGAGGAGAGTCTGCTGGGTTTCCTCAGAGATAACTGCTGTCTCTTAAATAATTTAGTGCAGCCACAGAAAGCTCGGAGCAGTGAAGGACAGAGGCACTTACAGAGCAAAAATTATGGTACTGTATCTTCCAGCTATCTAAACCCACTGACCTTCTGTCTTTCTGCAGTGTTCTTTGCAGTTATTGCAAAGAAAAGGTGTTTCATACAAGTGTGTGTGTGTGTGTGTGTGTGTTTGTGTGTGTTGTGCTGAAGAAACTACTTTGAAAGTTGCACACCTCATAACAAAAAGAAGTACAGTGAAGGTTGTCTCAGGTGAGTATACTTTAGTTTACCCAGGTAACTTCATATCTACGCCTGCAGGTTCCATATAGTGTCATGACTGCAAAAAACATTACGATCTCGATGCCAACACATAAAACACAGACTGGCATTTACTTGACGTAAACACAAACCTAATAAGTCTGGCTTTGTCTCAGGAAGCACAAATAAATTTAACATTTTGCTCAAAGTAAACTGGGGAAATTAAAGATGTGACTTGTACTAAACACTGTTAGTATTACACATTCAGGAAGTGTGAGTTAAGGCAGGCAGCTGGGTGGACACAGTCGGGCTGCATCGACTGGACTCCTGCAGCCGTCAGGATGAGAGTGAAAAGAGGAGGTTGATCAAAGGAGTGTGCATCAAGACGTGAGATGATGAAAAGAAAGAAACCAATTTTGGCTTTTATATGAAAAAAAGTTGATACATACTCTCCAGTTCTTAACACTCTGTGTTAGTGCATGTTTGTTTTGGATGTGGGTGCAGGATAGTTTTTTTCTGTGTGACTGTTTATGCATTTGCTTATGCCTCAGTAACCCTATGGCTTTTGGCTAAAAATTCCAACCTAATAGCGATTAATCAAATTTATCGTAATTGTGCTCACAAGCCAAAGTGTGCTGAATAAAAAACGAGGAGCAAGCATAGAGAAACAGAGCCAGCAATTGGAGCGAGAAATAAAGACAAACTAGCAGTGTCGAAGGTGGTGGAATTGACAAAAGCTGCATGCAGAACATCACGAATCTGTTGTTTGCGGGTGAAAATTGTAGAACTGGAGATTGATGTGAAATGTGCTCACAGCATAAACCTGCTCCTGTATGTTAAAGGTTGTTTATATGAAACAAAATGCAATTTGTTAAAATCAGAGGTCCCTTTGCTGATTGTATCAAAAAGCAAATGGACTCAGCTGCAACATAGTCGTGCATGTTGATTAATGTGCCCCTCCAAGCTCGGTTCAGACATAATTGTATAAGCTCCCAGGTGACATTGAAGAAGTGTGAAAAAATGAAACAATATAGCACAAGGAAGCTCTTATGTCTCTCTGTTATGTTTCCTGAACATGAGAGTCGTCACAGTTTCCAGGAAAGTTGTCCTTGAGGCAGAAGTTCCTCCTTCGCCAGTGCCTCTGTATCCATTAGAAGTGGTGTAAATCCTGACAACATAAGGACCTTTGATATTCATACCATGACTCAAGCCAACCTGACCTCTCCACAACCAGCACCCACCCCCACATAATCCCACAACAATGAAGAAAATTCTATCAACGCACCGAGAAACTGGAGGTCTGCTGCAGCCTATCGGCACCCACAGGCGAAGGGGCTCAGCTGTCATTTACATGCTAATAGTGTTAGTGGAGGCGATGAGAACGGGGGCCGGGGCAGGGGGCTATGCTGTGTCGCTGGTTGAGGAGTTTTTTTTTTTGGGGGGGGCGGGGTGGCGGCATGGCGCAGCACAGCACAGCACAGCACATACAACCCTGCAGTGTGGAAAACCATCTAACCATCTGCTGGTCCTCATCTGGTCCAGCCAGCAGGTCCATTTACACACAGTTTAATTAGATGTGCTGGATGCTCCTCCTACTCTTACCTCTGTGGCACACACACACACACACACACACACACACACACACACACACACACACACACACACACACACACACACACACACACACACACACACACACACACACACACACAC
>NW_019174307.1:9814903-9897403 GCF_002260705.1 Seriola dumerili
ACACACACACACACACACACACACACACAGACACACACACTGCCAAGCCTTTTTTCAAACAAATTAGTCTGTCTGATTTCCTACAGCTGAGCTGGTGGTGTTGTGCACCTGGTTTTGGTCACCCTTAAATGTCTTGCTGTTTGGAGCTTTGGGTCGCCTGTTTTCATTGTTAGCATTAGTGGTTGAGCCGCAGCTCTTGTTGGAGGACATCTATGTGTGTTATGAGGTGAAATGCTCAGATATTGTGTTGTATTTCACAGACTGATCATAATGTACTTGTTAACATGTTGTGTAACTGAGAATTCAAGACTAGAACATAAGCAACCTTTATTTCTCTTCCACAGTCTCACTGTGTGGTGTAGGTGTAATGTCCTCTATTTAGATGCAATTCAAAGGTTGGTGTGGGTGTAACTTTAGCCATCCAGAGAGGAAAAAAACAGAATAGCCTCATAGAGCCATGATTGAAATAACAACTCCAATCACCTGTGTAGCAACCAATTATTGTGTGCAGTTAGGGGGGATGCTAAACACTGACATTTTAGAAACTTTGTATAAGGTATATATTTGTAAAAGTACAAAGAGCCTGTACAAGTTTCTAAAAACTTTAAAAAAGCATGATGTGTTTTTGAGGACAACATTTTCCTTCAAGATCTCCACACCCATTAGTGGATCCACAAAGCTCGTCCTGGGGTGCCATCAATGGCTAAGATCTCATAATGCAATAATTCCCCCGAAGCCAATGTTTGTTTTTTTTTTGTTTTTTTGTTTTTTTATGGCTGACAGGCAGCAGGCATTTAGATTGAGAGAGCTTATGTCCCATATTTTTTCAGTCATATCTGCTAGAAGCAATCTGGGTCCAGCACTGCCCTAGTTCTGTCCCTCTATTTTGGGCAACCCTTTAGAAAGTATTAAACAGAGGAGAACAATGCAATATTTGAGTGACAACATTATGAAATGCTCTTGCAGATGACAGCCACATCTGTCCAAAGTGTTGTGGGAGAGGACTGAATGACATCAATCATGTAAATGTAGACTGTGATACTAATCAGCCCTCGACTGGTTCAGGCCGAGAGGAAAAACAGTTCTATGGTGTTGCATGTCACATCTGTAATTTCCCTGTAACTCCATTATTGTCCATCATGAGGGCTTGGGCACTTGAATTGGCATGATTTAAAACTGCAGTCATCAGAGTTCAAGTGATTGTAAAACCCCACTGGACCCTTTGGCCGCCAGCTTTTGATTAATTCCTCAAGAGGTTTTATCTGTACGGACCTTTGAATTGATGAGACGGCCTCTCGACAGGTGCTTTGTAGTTTTTTTTTTCAATAACGTGTGGATGAAGAGAACGAAAAGTACTCCCTTTTCATCATATTTAATATTCCAATAAAATCTTCAGTATGTAAAGTGGCGACACAACACAAGAACACATCCCTTTGATATCAAACTCAATTTGCACAACTCACCCCTTTCAAAATTAATCATCCAAAAAAAGATTCAGATAAGAGAGAACAACGACAACATTTATCTTGTTTTCACACAAACCTTAGAGAGTAGATTCATCTGCCCACTCCCAACGACAGTAGTTAATAATCCATTTGTCCTGTTTCTAAAAATCAAAGGAGAAAAAAAACCTGCATTTATTAATATATGAGAGAGAAGATTTAACAAACAGAAAAGCAGACACTGGAGAAGGCGGCCATAATGACTTTCACTGTCTTTCAAAGTTGAAAGCCAGAGTGGGCATCCCTGGCATCCTCTGGCTCTTTGATGTGATTAAGATGGATTCAGACTTTCACTCAGTGCACAGAAACCACACAGTTGTTCTGCTAATGGCATCTATCGAAACCTCGAAAATGGCAGACAAGTATAAAAACAATGGGGTTTGTTTCAACTGAGAAACTATGTGAAAATGTTAGTCTACCTTATTTAATCCAGGGTCATTGTGAGCAATCTTTTTAATCAGAAACCTTTCATGAGTGAGAAATGGAAAGTCCAATTTAAAGTTACATGTTTTAAACTGTGATGTAAAAATTCTCTGCTATGATTAATATTTTGTTTAACATGGTTTTCCCTCATAAAAAAGAAAAAAAAAAACTCCTCATTGAGAAATTCTGGATTGGGCGTCGTGCCTCGCCCACCACCACTGCTTATACTTGGTTGACCAGTGAAAGAGCAGTGCATATCAAGATGGTTAGCTTTAGAGGAAACATCGGAGAGACTCAGCTACATGTTTGAGCCTCAGTCGGACCCAGACCCAGATGAGGAGTCTGTTGTGCACCAAAATGTAACTCTTGGTTGACAAGATTTTGGGTTTCTTTTTGGATCAGTCTGTACTCAGTCATGGTGTTGACTGCTAATTGTGCTCATGATATGTCTTGTATCATAAAAAAAAACCCTGATTTTCTTTGAAGGGGGTCTTTAAACATTCAGAAGGTTCTTTCTCCAACAAGAGAATCATCAGCTAATACAGACTAATCCAAAGCAACAAGGCCAACTAATCACATTAAGATATACCACTGTGAGTCATTCTGCCATTGCAAAAAAAAAAGAAAGCACTCCCAGGCTTTTCACTAGAAGAAGTGAAAGGATGAATCACCAAGTAGCTTTAAGCAACAAGAGGGGAATACTTTCAAACACAGCCCAGCCTATCGATGCTAAAGCTTGAAGCTGTTGTCTGGAGAGCGCAGGGGGAAAGTCACGCTCTGTGTCTAAAAGGAAAATGTGCTCTAAATCCATTTCAAAGACGAGGGCAGACAGTGATGGAAAAAAGTAATGAATATTTTACAGGCAGGGAGTGCGGAGCTGCACTCCAGGTGACACTCTCGCGTTTATAGAGCTTATCAGAAACCATCGAGGACGGTCGAGGGAAAGCCATGTGTCTGATTGTTTATTAGCAGCCTGCTGGTGGGTTCCCCTGTTACATGCACACCGCCTGCATCAGACCAATCACAGGCACATTATGCTGTGAATTGGACATTTAAATGCCCCTTTTGAAATGGACTGCTGCTGTTGAAGTTTGGCTCCGAATGTTTCAGATTAGAGGCGGGCCATATGAGGAAGCTGTACACCTGCAATATGGTACCGGTTCCCTGTAGGGAGCTGATATGGATTTGTGTAATGTCAAATTACAAATTATATTAACTCCAGGCTTCCAGGCTTCCCACAGGTAGCTTAAAGTTAATATACATACATACGTGCAACACACTGTTGCTCATAAAGTTGGAATAAAATATTTTTTTCCTTTTTTCATGAAATGATTGTGACAATGTGATTTATTTAATTTCACCTGGCTAATTGGGACACATAATGTAATCATTGCACCTGGTCAAAAGTGATTACTGATGCATTTAAATAGGAATAAACAGAGGATTGTGTCTGAAAACAAAATTATTCCAACTTTATGGGCAACAGTGTATGTACTGTATATATATATTATTCCACTCTGTGTAAAAGTATAACATACTATTTATTAATCAAACTCACAACATAATTGTTCCATCAGGAGCACACGTTTCCCCTCAACTGTGATCTGCACAAGTGTTTTAAATAAATGTCTGTGGATTTAAACAAAGCTTGGCTGTACACCATGACCTACTGGTATCAGTAGGGTTTAACCCTTGCATGTATGGGTTTTCCTATCCTCCAGGGGTCTTTTGAAATAATATACAACTAACTAAGTAACTAAGTAACTAAGTAACTAACTAAGTAACTAAGTAACTAAGTAACTAACTAACTCATTCACTCACTCACTCACTCACTCACTCACTCACTCACTCACTCACTCACTCACTCAGATTTGAAATTGAAATAACATTAAACTGTTCAGAACACACTGTAGTTATTATTACAACCCCCTGTAAAAACATGTTTTTTTAAATTTATATATTATTAAATAATAGCCTGCGCTAAATGTTATTTGTACGTTTTAAAACATATTTGTTATGTTATGACTATACACACATTGTACTGCTTTACATATAGGCTAATGTAACTGCCTAATAAATAGCGCTTACCCACAATTACTGAGCACAGCGTTCACAAATAACTGTCACTGGCGTGTGGTATTTGCAGCATGGTTGTGAGCTCTACAAGGCCAAATGAGACCAAACAAGAAAAGTCTTACATACCTCTGGTCTCTAAAAACCCCAAAATATTTTAGAGAAAACCCTTGAAAAAGATAAGGAATATGAATCATTGTGACTCAATAAAATTGTTCAAATCAAATAGTTTGAAGATTAGAAAATACCTCAGTGCTTACTTCAATAAAGTGAATGGATTCGACAAAGTGCAATATGGTCTCCAAAGACCCATGGTTAAACTGAAGGATATGTATTTTTGGAGAGAGGTCTGTGAATGACGCTGATGCCCATTCCTCTTAATGCTTCTCCTCTTACTCAGGTGAGGCACAGCTGGGATGTTTTCATTTTGTTTCTTAAAGTCTCCTCTGAGTGTTTGGGTGTTGTTCATCTAATGACTGGCCTCTTGAGAGAAAATGCATTTGTATGAAATTAAAAGGAAACCTCCTTAGAGGGGCAACGTGTGTGTACGCACATCAAAAGAAAAAAAGTAGTACTGACAACATCTCTCTGCAGCTTGTGTGACTCGTACTGTGCCAGCCCTGCTTGTGAAGCAGTCCTTGAACAAGGGCGCTTTTTGATTTGGTGTGTGTGTGTGTGTGTGTGTGTGTGTGTGTGTGTGTGTGAGAGAGAGAGAGAGAGAGCTCTACACTGCTCAAGGTGCCAACCACTTGAATGACTTTGCTGCGAGGGATTAAGAGTAACAGCGATCTATCTCTTCATGAAATCTGTCTGTAGCTTTTGGAAAAATGGAAATGATTTCAAAATGTTGAAGTACATGCAACCACGAGTGCCAGACCACGTTCTCTCACTCTCTCACACTCACACACACGCACGCACACACGCACACAGTCTGTTTGAGGACTTTACATGTGCTTGCATCATCATCCTTTTAATTGAGCTTCCTTTCCTGTGCCTGTCGCAGCGCTCTCACATTTCTTCTCTTCTCTTCTCTTCAGCAGTCAGCTGCACACTCCTCCTCCTCCTCTTCATCACCAAGCAAAATAGGTGATGTACATTTATATAAACTGATTAGCATTTCATCCCGGCCTTGGTTTTCTCTTCGCACTAGCGGAGTACAAAGAATCGATAGACACAATGCAGGGGGAAAAGAGAAGCGTGGAGAAATCAATTTGGGCTTGAAGTCAAGGTGAGAAAGGCAGTTGCATGGTCTCTTATAAAATCAGCTGCTAGACAAAGTGTGGAGAAGACTGTCTGGGACAGAGACCCAGAGGACATGGCAGGACTCTGCCTCTGTTGTTGGTGTGGATCAATAAGAGGAGACACGAGGGTCGCAGGTGGAGAGGTCTGACTAACCGATATTTTCTTATTTCATTTTCTTTTGTATGCAGTACTAAAATTGAGACACAGGTCATATTTTAATCTCCAATCCTAACTTGTCCACTGCAGACTGCCCAGACTAGTTTTGTTTTTCTCTTTGAGGTAATTTCTCTCTGCCAGTGCAGCACAAGTGAGTAGAGGTTACAAAAAAGGGGGATGACAGAAACAAAAACAAAGAACATTCCTCACGACATTTCAGGGGAGACAAACAACCACAGCTAAAGTAATGACTCAATTTTAGTGCATTTCTCACTTTACCTCGCTCTTCCACTAAAACTCTGGAGAGTATTAGTCATCTGTGTGTCAGGTGGAGGAAGTCTGAACACATTTCAAAGAAGATTTAAACTTTCTTTGTGTAGAAAAATGTCCATGCATTTCAAATTGAGGGAGAAAAAATCAGTGAAGTTCATTAAGATTTATTCATATGAAAATAATATAACAATAATAAGAACATAAGACAGGTTTTAAACTGCATTAAGAGGGACTGTGTGCAGTGTAATACCAAGGGCTGTCCCTGAATAAAAAACATTTTATTCGAATTTGAACAGATACAGGATTTGTGCTCTTTGAACACTCTGAAACAGCAATTTCTTAAATTGATTTCTGACAGGGCGACTTCTGCAAATGAATGCAGTCATGCAAAGTTTTTTTCTTTTTCTTTAAATTCTAGTGCTTGTAGCATTGTAGCAATACATATCTGTGAACATTTTTGTGATTTTTGCAGATAACTCTCCAGGAAATAACTCTTTAAATATTGAAAATAAAAATAAAACAAAAAACAAAAAAAACAGCCCGGCTTCATTTTACTAACTGACTAATAATGGGCTATCGCGCTAGTTTCATATTTGAGTGTATTTCTTATAATATTATGTCCATCACAACATCAAAACACCTATTCAGCATCCTATTCCATACCTACTGTAATCTTCTTTAAAAGGTGCATCAAGTGATTCTTCCTGCCCCATAGCACAAAATAACTCTGACATAAAGTCTAACCTAGTCGGAACACCTTCCCCAGAATCCTCTTTCAGCCGGCATCACAAGACATTTCACTCTTAAGCCCAGAAAGCAAATAACAATGCATTTTCATTATTTCATAAGTTTAAATGTATATATTAGATATATTCCCTCCTCACTATAGGTGTCTGACTAGTCTCTGCTGTGACAGCGTGACTCCCTGCTGTTGTCACTGTAGCTGTGCCGGAGACACGTCTATGCTATTTAATTTCTTGGCTGCTAATAGAGGTCAATACAAGTCATGTTTCGCTTAACGCCCCATTTAACCTTGAACAGCGCTGCAGTTCAGTTCAGCTTGACCAGAAAAAGGTGGTCAGAACAACGTGTTAATGCCTGCTAAATGGTTTTAGAAGGTACAAGAGGATCCTCGGTCCTCACTGGCAGGTACATTATAAGGAATGTGCTTCTAACGTGTAATCCTTGATTGTCGAACACTGACCTACCTAGCTACTGCTTGTGTTGGTGTGAGTAAAGTGCAGACAAACTGTGGGCCGACAATTTTTTATCTATTTATTTTTTTTATGAACAACTTCAAAAAAGCAGGGTTGTCCCAGCAGCTCGGAGCTTAGTAATTAAGGGGTTAAAAGGCTGATGTGATTTAGGCCCATGAGAGGTAGCTGGCCTTGTGGTTATTATATTGAAGTGTCAGAATTACTAACGTGTGTGGGTGGAACCACTGACCAGAGAAAAAGAAATGGCACGCTCATCTGCCACTTGAATGTTGAATCAGAATAAAGTCTGACTGCCAGAACACTAAGAATTACTGAACTGCTTATTATCGTCATGAAAACTGCTTATACCACCTCTGTTCAGAATTTAGCTCCAGTAATTTCAAGAGAAATTTCAGAAAAACATTTCACTTTTTCTACTTTCCTCTGAAGGAAGGTGCACCTACTATATATTCTTTTGTATTTTCTGATTTCTCACCGCATGATTACCATGTACAAGGGGTCTATTTGGTCCACTGTGTATGTGCTTGATATTCTTGTGCTTCCTTTTGCGCCTTTATTATAATAAGTAAGTTCTAGAAATTCACTCCATGCGGCGGATGTGGACAGAGGGGAGGCTGTGTGCGGGTGCAGATGTACAGTCCTCAGCCACCTGCAGGAAAACAAATTCAAACAAACCTGGTAAAGCCCTGCTGAAGCGTTAAAGAGGAGGGTTTGTTTTCGAACTGGTCCAAGTATAATAAATCCTCGACTGTTATTCTCATTAATATGACTCTCCCTCTCAGCTGGTGTCCACGTCGATGTCATGACAGTTACACAGTTGTTTCGATCTTTTCAATGATCTCTATCATAGACTTGGAGGGAGAAAGCACAGAACATTCGTCTTGATCCCAGAAGCTGCCGGGGCTGGAGTTTCCATCTGTGCTCAACTCGTCGTCCTCCTCTTCCTCGCTCTCCTCCTCGCAGGACTCCAGGTAGTGCAGACCCAGCGCGTTGATGCCGGAGTCCTCGGAGCTGGACGGAGAGGAGCAGTGGTCCATTTTGGGGCCTTTTATCTTATCCACAGGGGAGGGGTGTTTGTGTTCACTGTACGCCTGCTGGACTGGCTGCACAGGAGCAGGTGCGGGTGTGTGTTGGGTCGGCAGCGAGGGCTTGACTGGTTGCCGAGGCTGAGCGGGATTCTGGGGCAACTGAGGTGTAGCTGGAGCAGGTGGGGGAGGGGTGGGAGGATGAGGCGGTTCTGGTAAGGGGGGCGGGGGGCGCTGCACGTAGCACATCTTTCCGCTGATGCGCTTGACAATGTAGTCGTCCACAAAGAGGTCCGCGATGACGCAGTACTTGGGCGACTCCAAGTGAGGCGGGGACCGGAAGCAGGGGGCGAGCTTCAGGAAGCGCTCAGCCAGAGAGACGGAGAGGTCGATGGTGTTGCTGTACTCTGAGCCGACAGGCGGCACGGTTGTGCTAGGCAGCTGGCACACATTGGTCATGGGTTGGTACACGTACTTGCCTAAAGGAGGAGGGAGAAGAAAAAACACAGGGACTCATGTTCATTGTTGAGATGTTACTTCATGACAAAGTTCTAAGCTGTGGAGAAACACGGATCACATCTTTTATTCTAAAACTGCTTTACTCGGTATTGTTATATTAACAATGATCAAGTGCCTGCTTGTATGTGAAAGCCCCTCGCATATAGTGACTAAACCCAAAAAAAACATCACCTGACTGCAGTTCCCCTCAGCGCTACAGAGCATTTGAGCATCTTTCAGCTTATTGAGCCACTATTGATCCATTAAAATCCACTGTACACTTCCTGCTCAGCACCAAACAGCTGACAGACTAGCTAGTGAACACAGTGCAGCATTTAGCAGCGAAAGAGACAGATATTCCCTTTGGGAGTTGGTGGAGACCGACGCAGAGTGAGAAGGAGAGAGAATATTAGACTTACTACATTCAACACATCAAAAGAAACACAGCTTTTAATGAATGCTAATGCTGCTCCTGGTTAAAGTGTTTAATATGGAACTGTTTGCTAATATGTTCTCCATGTTATCTTAAAAGATGATAAAATATCTGTCTGTGTTGTTTCTGCTAAAAGAAAAAAAACACATAAAAGGAACACACACACACACACACACACACACACACACACACACACACACACACACACACACACACACACTAAATGCAGGTTTAAATGAATAAAATATGGCACAGTATGGAAACATTTGGCAAGAATCTCAGCAGCAGCATACAGTATGTATGCACTCTGAAAACTGCGATTCACGTAAATAAAAATAACACGGCGAGATAAAAATACAATGTCTAACTTCTTACTCTGTGTCCCTGTTAGCTGTTCTATTATCTGTTGCTCCATGTCAAATTTATGTAACAGAAAAGTGTTATTGAGAATTTACATATCAAAATCCCTCACTCACTGACTTCCTGTAAAACATGACACTAGGGGGTATATACTGTATATATTTATCTAATCAAATGTGAACCCATCATATAAAACCACACTTTCCTCTTGGGTCGCAGTATCTCGCAGAGCAACATAGGAGCAGCATAGAGGAGCTTTATAATGATAATGATGATAACAATAGTACTAGTCAGTCTCAACCAGGGACACAATTTCTGAAGATGCCGAACAGTGGGCTCTGAGCTTATAGTGTGCCTGTAATAATAAATCACTTCTCCAGTTCTCACATCACAAAGCATATTGTGCTGCCAAAGCGAAAAATACCACCAACATCTGAGGGGGAGCTGCTGCAAGAGTGAAACATAGTTTAAATTTTAGGACATCCAGAGCAGTGCATCAATCATTTTTGACTCTTCAAAACTGATGCAAGGCTGGAATGAGAAAATGATGAAACGGCATGTAGAATTAAGGCCACGCAACAGCGTTTAGGGCTCAGAAATCATGATGTGGAGCTGATTTACATCTGGATTAGAAACACAGTGGATTAGAATGGTGTAATGTACTGTACAGTGTCACATCAATTCTCAAACACATTTGTTCTGGAGAAAGCCCATATTCATATAAAAATGAACAACGCCTTCCGTGCGTGCCTCCCATTCTGGCAACTCGTGTACTGGTGGTGTGCAAAAATGACTGCTCCCAAATGTTACTCATTGTTTGCAGCCCACTGCCTCCAACTCCGCGCCGTGCTGCTCCTGAATACTGTAGCTCAGATGTGTCTTTAGCTGGCTCCCTGGAGAGAGAGGAACTACAGACGATGACAGGCCTACGCATCACTTCCTCTCACTCTGTGTCCTTGTCTTTTGTTTCACCGGCTGGGGGGGGGGGGGGCCCCATTCAATCAAACTCTTTTCCCAGGTTACAGTGAAAACATCAAACTACTTCACGGGGGAGTGGCTCTTTTTTGCATTGCTGAATGGACAAAGAGAGCTTGTAATGCTGATGAAACATTTTTTTTTGCACACAATAGAACTAAATCAGCTGCACGGAGTAGTTTTAACAAAATTCATGTGTTCACATCATTGCTGAAGACACAAAAATGTATCATCCACCAGTGTGAAGAGATTAAAAGAGGCTGTGACTGAAGCTGGATGTCCGTCTACTTTGTAAACATTGTTAACGCAAAATACAGGAGCAAATGTTGATGCAGACAAAAGGGGGGAAAGAGTAGCCGTCCTCTGTTTAATGAGAGAAACTCAATGGTCCATGTTCAGACGGAGACGAGCCCATTCAGGCAGACAAGATGGTGGCAACAAATGAGCGCTAAAGCTGTAGAGGGCAATGTGTTGACATTTAGTTTTTAGCATATTACATCTAATTGCATTCATCCATCTGGAGTTTGAAATACCAAGAGCAATACTAGGGGACAGACAGATGCATAGGCAAACAGCAAAACAGACAGGCATATGGAGCTAACGCCACACCAACACTGGTTGTCCTCAACAGCCTTGCAGAAGGAACACAGGCTGTCTGTGGATTTAAAAGGTGTCTGCAGAATGCAGAATTATTTTGCTCTCAGTTAGAAATATCACTGTGTCTCTTGGCCCCAGGGGACGTTATGTGCCAGATTAATCTCACTTAGTTTGGCAAATAGCAAGAGAGCAGAATCTTCACGTGAAGCCCAACAACATCTTCTGTTTTTGTTTATGACCTGGACAACATGCTCTAAAATACTCTGAGTTTTCAAATACTCCCTCAGAAATACTATCATCATTACACACTACATAATTACATAATATCTCACATACTTAAATTATCCTTTTAAGGTATCCTGTGGAGTTTTTGACCAGTAGTAGTGCTATGGAACATTTTTTTTTTTTTTTTTTTTTTTTTACACCTGCATTCCTGTTTTGTTTGTATCATGCTGATGCACAGGCATGTGGGTGACATGATTTACATTCTTGCCAGCAGTTTCACACTATTCCTCTGATCAACAGCTGGGGGCTATAACACACAAAGAACTGCAGCAATGCACCAAGAAAGGCAGAGAAGAAGACAGCAAGCTGGGAAAACATGGATGTACACGATGCAGGATTTTAAATATATTAGAAATTGTCTATGACAAGGGAAATACATTAGATTCGTTTAGACATTAGACCTCAAGGATGTGTTTTGGTGAATATCACTGAACTTACATAACTTTTGTTTGTTTACAAGATGTTCTACAGGGGACCTTTAATCTAAAATTCCTGTGTAAATATCTTGGTTGCTGCAAATGTCCTATCTTGCATACGTATCAACCGGGAGCAACAATGTACAACATGAATGGCAATAACAAAAAATCTAAACGAAGCAGGACAAACAAGCTAATGCAGTAGTGTGATGTCCATGTTGCTGTACACTGTCCATGCTGTTCCCTGAGAACTGGAGCCATCAGTAACTGACAGCCAGTGGACACTGTCTGTGCAGCTTTATTGATATTCAGTTGTACTCTGCCCTTCTGTGTTGCCCCAGTGCTGAAGCCGTCGCATGACAATGGCAGCTGTAAGGCGGCCTCTGCTCGCTCTCCCTCTGCCCTGTGTGTCAGTGTGTGTGTATGCATTTCCATACTGACATGGCCCAGATGTCCAAAGAAAAATTTGCCATACTGAAGACATATAGCCAAATATTAGTTCCTAGTTAAGGGTATCTGTATTTTTCTTTGTGAATATATCCCAGAAAATAACAAAACCAACAGGACTTTAGTTCATGTCTCAAGGATTTCTGACTGTCCTACTCCATCTGTACCATTCTGCCCCAAGCCCATTATTTCCGACTGAAAAAAAAAAAAAATTTTCCCAAAAAAGGAAGGTTGAAAAGGTCCCTAAAACAGCTGGGCACTCTTGTTTTTAGCAACAAGACTGCCCAACAAGAGTGAAAATACCATGTTTTGTTGGGGAGTAATTTCAGCTGTAGATTAATACCCAAATGGTATTTGGCTCTTGTTTGTTTACACACACAAGGAAGGTGTGTGTGCGCGTGTGTGTAATTATCATCAGAATAATAATCTATGTCAGGCTTTGTCCACACAGACAAAACTTGGTTTTGCTCTTCTTGTAGGATTTGTTGGCAATAAGAAAAAAAAATGTAATATCACCAGATTATCCCTTAATAGTGAGGATTAAAAAAACAAATCCACCCTAAATGGTAAGAGACAGCTACTGGTGACGTGTTTAACATTTTTGTTGTCCTTTTTGTTCTTTTGCAGTGAATTTCGTTTTCCTCTAGATAACCGGCCAGTCATAGACAGCATGATGTCACAAGACATTTCAAGCCTTGTTATAGTGATGATTGACAGAATAAAAAAAAATCAGCCACCTGAAGCATCCACAGTAAATGTCAGGGTTTTGAGTCAGTGCCACAGAATTAAACACTAGGAGCTCCCCTGCAGACCCAGCGCTTTACATCCACCATCGTACTGAGACGAATCAAGAGCAAGAGGAATCACACACACAGTGTTTTCCACTGACTGCAGCCTCAATAGAGCAGAATAACACGCAGCCACAGGACATGTTGCACTTTGGGTAAGGTGAGTGACTCTTACTTTTTTCTTCACAGTCCTTCCTTTCACTACGTTAACATGAAATACCACTAAAAGCAACAGGTTCAGTGAGGAGATGGGGGACATCACTAAGTAAAGGCAATGCAAGTGAGGGTGTTGAACACATCAAACAGGAAATAACAGCTCTTCACTGCAAAAATGTAATTATTAATGCATGAATTCTGCAATTAAAAGCCGTGGAGGTGACCCTCTCCCCTTAGGGAACAAACTTTGCATGTGAAAATACGATGTGAGATGTCTCCTATCTCCAGAAATAGGAAACTATCATAAAAATATCTACAATATATATTAGGTAAACTTGGAAACTTAATTATTTTAGTCAGTGTAAGAGTAATTAAACAGTTGGAACGAGGAGATAGAGAACATTATATACAGCCAAAAGATGTTTTTAAAAGACATCTATGGTGAAAAACGAGAGTGCAAGAGGTTAATGAGAAAGCGAGAAAACAAGCAGCTGATTCCTACAAAGTTACAGATCGCTCTGTAGAGGAAGCGAGTACAGTGGAGGAGGAGTGAGGAGCGCCAACTCCTCTGCTACCACCCCTGTCCATCTCGCAAGCCTCCTCTGCTCTCTCCTGGGCCTGTGGCCGACCGACAACTGCACACTCTGGTTTAATGCTGGAGATAGTCTCTCTGAATAATGCAGCATGGAGCCCATCCGTCTCTCACCCTCATTCACAGAGCTTCGACATCACTCCGTCCAAATCTCAGCTCTGCCCTTCACGACTCAGACTGCAGCTGGAAGGAAAATACTCGGAGACTGAGGTTCCTTGTTGACAAACTCAACATGTAGTCAAGATGAATGAGCACGACTGTCTCTCACAGATTATGGCATTTTAATATCGGCTTATATCAAAGCCTCAGTGGGGACTGAGTCATTAACAGCCCCCTCAGTTGGATTTTTTTGTATGTTTGAGCCAAAACCAGCAGTCTTCATGTGCAGACTGATAGTCTAAATGCACCAAATCAGTTCAAAATAGCATGCTGGCAAAAGCGGATGAACAAAATAAATGATCTTAGCAGATTGTTATCATTCTTCATAGCAGCTGCTGTATCCATTTGGCCGGTAGAAACCGTCCAGTCACACATCCGCTGCTCTTTGTGTTTAAATCTGTCAAACAAAGGGGCTGGAGCTGGGGCAACAACATGAGGTTCAGGTTTCAGCGGAGGGGACGGTCTGACCCAGCATCGTGTGAAACTACTTTCCTGTTTCCTGTTTCATGCCTCCAGAGGCAGAGGCTGTTCCTGACTTACAGCCAGTTTGAAATCCAATGTTTAGTCTGTCATCATAGTGAAAAAATGCAACTCTCTTAACTGTTTTTCCATTGTTAACATTAAGCTTCAACTCCTTTAAAGGCCTTAAAGGTGCTATGTCACTATTTTAGTTTAAAACTGTTCAAAAATGAACTAAAATTATCAACAGAATGTGAAGCTAGCCCCAAACTCAAGAGGCCATGGTGAGTCACTTTATTCCCCAGTCGGCCTCAAGTCCAACATGAGAGGATGAAGAAGTAGTGCTGCCCAGGGGGCAAGACAGCACTTTGGTGCTAAAGACAAGAAGTGATAGAAATAGAAGCAATACAAGTGTTAACAATGACAGTGCTTTCCACTGCTGGAGAAAGCTCTTGGCGAGTTAAGGAATGAAGTTTGATGCTGTTTAATCCCAACCTTGGCTATATAGCAATAGCAAATCCTTACATATAGCACATTTAGAGGAAATATTTTTCATCAGGTCTATCCTACATATCCTATCCTATGTACTGTTGAAGAGTTGGTGGTCACTGTAATCATTTCCTCTGCCAATACTGGCTATGAAATGATCCCTTCCTAATGCATTACATTGTAAAAGATGATGGACAAAGTCCACAGTCCTCCATCAGCTGTTTGACCGTAGAAAAAAACAAAAACAAAAAATTTGTTTTAAGCAACAGACAGTGCCATGTACTCCAGCTACGGTGAACTGTTGATGCTTTATTGACCTACAGTATCAGTTAATTAGGTAACAGGTTTTTTCACAGTAGACGCTTTGCTTGTTATATAGAAAAGCAAATGTTACCAATAACACAAACAATGGCTCTGGTCTATTCAAGTGTGCCCATTAAATCATGACAGTGAACGAGCATGCAGAATACCAGGACCCTGACACTGAAGCAGCTGAATAGAATTCAGCCATCATTAATTTCATCCTCTACACATGTGCTTTTCCTACTGTCACATGTCAAAATGTCTTCTAGGAAAATTGTTCAGTCTCTTTGTTAAATGCATAACGGAGGAAGCTAGCCAACAGCTCTGAGCGTATAATTATGACAACAAACCATCGCAGAAGTAGCATTTGGATTCAGGACCATACATAGGAAAAACAGTGGATGAAAGGCGAGGCTGTCCACTACCTTTTCAATCCACATTACCACAGCAACAGATCTGCAGTCACCTGTTAGCTTGTCATGAACGAACAAAACAACAATTCAGCGACGTGGGTTATGTATAATTGCATGATAGTTGTCATTCATTCAAACTTGATTTCTTTGTCAAAGTGACCTTGTTCTGTGAAAATATGCGCTCTATAGTTCAGCTCAGAGCTAATATGTGGCTTCAGCTGTTTGAGTGAGCAAAATCAAGTGAGTATATTATTAAATTACAGTCTTTTTAGAACCAAATTCCTCATCCTCTGTGTTCCCTCGCTGAGCCGTGATGAGGGGATAGTAACACAAACAGGGAACGTGGTATTACATTACGGAAACATGAAAAAAGCTATCCTTTAAAATATAAGAACAGACTTGTTGAACTTTTGTTTTGGTGATGCTCTGCTTCCAACACTGACAGAGCAGCAGTTAAATTGGTCGAAGCGCTGCGGCTCACAAACACGAACAATCGATCAAAAAACATCCCCTCAGGCCTGTGCTGACAATATATTGATCCTTTAATAATAGGTGAAGCTTTTTATGATTCAGCGCTGCAGTAAATTTTCAGTTGGTCCCCGAATCAATCAATAAAAGGTCAGAGCTTTATCCAATAAGCCTCCATATTTCCCTTTAGAAAGATTTGCAAGCTCCAGCTGCAAGGTGTGACAGATGAGACTGCAGAGGAAGTCTGACAGGCAGATCCTACTTTCTCGTATCTACAACAGAAGTACAAGTTCGAACATACAGAATTAGAGCTGACAGACTACGAACAGGCTGACAAGACTGCTCAGGAGTCATTAGACTTTGTTGGATTTCCTTAATGAGTAATTCATTGCTCTGTCTGGTAATTGTAATCAGTTAGTAGAGGATGAAGAGACAGCAAAAAAAAACAAAAAAAAAAACAACATTCAGACCAGGTGGTTGGAGTGCTGCTGTGAGCAAAAACTCTCATCAGACATGACATATTGGCGGTGACACTAAACACAGCTAATTACCACTAATGAGAGGCTTGGACTGATGTTGTCACCAGCTGGGAACATTGCCTCCTCCTACATTCAATTCCAGTTTTCCCCATTTTCTCAGCCAAAGTTTTCAACAAAGCTACAACTAAGTAGTAATTGCTGGAAAGAATCAAAGCAACAAGATTGATGGGGTTTTTTTTTGTTTTTGTTTTTTTTCACTTTTGGTGAACTCTGAGAATAGAAACCGGCATTCTGAAGCTGTACAGTTTGCAAGCTAGGAATTAAGTCATGGGTATTTAATTGCTCCATACTGTTCTACAGGTAAGGAAACAGAAAAAAATTGTTTTTGAGAATTTCAATTCTGAGCCCAATGACCTTTTGTATTTGTCTCCCTGGAAACCTATTTAAAAAATGTAATTAAAAAGGCAGAGTAGCAGGGCTCCCTGTGGTGAATGCACAATGATCAGCTTCAGAACATGTTTATTCTCTAGGCGACAGTCATAGGAATATTCAAAATGAAAAAGCGGACGATATAAGGGCGTAACAACATGTCACTGTTTTGAATCCAGCGTTATTATGCATCTCTAGAAAGAAGGGTGTGAGCCGAGCAGCAGAGCAGGCGGGCATTGCATTCAGAAGCACGCTGCTATACTTTTCTCTCTGGGTGTCCTGGTTCTGCCTGATTCAGCAGTCTGAGCTGGTTTACGCTCACTGTGGCGCATGCAAGGGAGATCTGTGAATTACAGTGGAAAGAGATGTGAAGGTGAGAGGCCCCATAGTGATGTTGCTGTCTCTTTCTTCTATAGGAAAACGAGCCTGAATTATATAATGGGTACACAGGTCTCCATGTTCATTGCACAGCACCTTTTCAGTAGGACCCATGAATAATTCAAAGCGGAGAGGAGGAGCAAGTCTAAATGTTTACAAATGATGTAACACTGAGCAGACTTTGCCGAGAATCACAAATCCCGGATGTGGCTCATAATAAACACTGGACAGAATTCATCATTTTTCTGCCACATTAAATGTTTCAAATCACTTGGCTCGTTCTGAACGAAGGCGGGCATCTAAATCCAATGATTACATGGCAAAGATTACAATGTGACTTCTGCAGTTGCACACTATAAGCCCCGACTGACTGGTGCAGAGTGGATGGCGATTGTGTTTTACACTGATCTGAGGATTTTCAGGGCAGCCGGCGATGGGGGTAACGTAGGGCAGCACAAATAAACGGACATCCTGTCAGGTTCGAGCACAGCTATTGGGATTCTGTGGTGGTGTCAAAGTGTCAGGTCGAGAAAGGTTCAAATGGAGAGAAAATGTCCGAGGTACACGGGTGTTGAAATTGCCACTGACACTTCTGTGTCAAGTGCAAAGGAAATTGTCCATGTTTAAGTGGAGCTGCAGCCCTGTGCTCTACCAGTACAGGCAATTTAATAGGCAATATAAATGCTATTTCTATAATACTATAGAGTTCAGTTAATATTGCCGCAAATGTGGCCTGTGACCGACTGACTTCGTCATTTTTGGCTGCTTGACATCATCTAAACATGTCAAGTTATTGTGGCCAAAAGTAGAAAATCTACTTTAAAGGACAATGCTGGTGTTATTTCACATTTCACACTCTCCATGTCAATAAATCCTATGGAAAAAATAAACAAAACATACACAAAAAATAGTGTATGTTAGTTCATCTTCATTTCTGGCATCACAGTGCTGTCTGTAGCCCAAAGCCCATTCATTCCTACTGAGGATCTAAGTCTTTACTTTTGAGTCACACATATTTAGTTTCATCGGTAAATGTCACTAATAGAGGAATAAATAGCAGGGACTATTTTCAGCTGTGGATTAATACACATTTGGTGCCCTTGTGAGTGTTTACAAAGGACATCTGTGGGGTTGAACAAACTGTGTGCCCATGTTCATCGTAATGAAGGAATGATGTGTTTCTTTATGGTTTCTGAACAACAATGAAGGTCTGTGGCACAGAAGAATAAGCTGGACCAGGCCTTAGCTACAGGGACAGCACTTTACTTGTCATTGGTATCAGTGCATTGTTGGGTTTTTTTGTCTTTACATGGGATTTGTTGACACTAAGGAAAATACAGAACATCACAAGACTTTAAAAGCAGAAATGAAAGTGATGATTCAAGTGTGTGATGTCAAAATGTAAGTCATGAAGTATTTTCAGTAATGGTGAAGTAAAGGAAGGTTGACAGGTTTTTTTTTTTTTTTTGGGTGCGTGCGTGAGGGTGCGCACTTCTTTTGATGTTTTTTTGGAAAATATACACCTGTGCTCTCGCATTGACAACTGACACGATGTGTGTTGACTCTCTTTTGAAGGACCAGGTCTTAATAAGATGTAAAACAGACAGATTATAACCAGGAATGGATAAAGGCTACAAGCCCCATTCCTACTTGGAGTTCAATACAAAGTGAACTGAAAGACACAGGAATATCAGACTATTTTAGTTATTCTATATGTCTTTAAATCCGAATTAGTTACAAAAACAATATCTAAACTCAATATAAATACAATAATTTATGCAACATAGTCTATCATTAAGACTAACACCTACAGATGCACAATACGATCACTAGAGGACTGTACTGATTTAAATGCTCAAGGCCTGCCCTAAACTTTATGTACCGAAAGTAGAAACAAAACCAGATAAATAGTGCCAAACACATGAACCATGACCTGAAACATTCATATCCCTGCTCAGTTTTTTAGCCTCCATTGTTTAGACCACATAATCTATTCATATGAGGGGGTCTGTATGAAGATGTGACTGTGGTTAAGAATAGACTATATATATATGACACATATAACTATGAAGTTTGACTTCGATATTGTTGCGATGAATAGAAACAATACTGTAAAATGTGTTTTAAAGTTTTTAGGGAAAATTAAATAACACCACTGGAGCAGCAAATGTTCCCCTTGAGCGCGTCTGAGGACTCAGCCAACCTTTACATAACCTCTCATAATGACTCACATTAAACCTTTTGTAACAGCTTATCAGAATCTGCCACATTCTCCTCTTTCTTTCAGTCGATACACAGTACGAGTGTGATCTAATAGTGAATTAATGCTACTGCATTCATAACATGGCCGTGAGCACCAAATATCCCGTTTATTTTGCCATTATAGAGACAGTGTGATAGATTTCTGGTAAAACAGAGAGCTATTAAACAATGTAACACAAACTTACAGTGACACCAGCCCAAGTGGCAGCACCAGTGCAGCTTGAAACACTTCCCGTGGCTGTGCGTAGCGCAGATGGAGAGTCCATCACAAGGCAGGAAGTCTGGTCTCCCCGCGCAGCTCTTGGCCAAAGCCTGCGCCTCGTCCAACTTCTCACTCTTCGGACACTTCTGTGCTCCCGAGGCGGCCATGCCAACATTTCCTGGATCAAAAAAAAAAAAAAAAAACCTCACGAAACGCACACAGCCTCGTCCGAGTAAACTACAACATAACCGTGAGGGACTGAGCCGAGGTTTTCCGGTCCACGTAGCCCAGGAAGCTTTTCAGCTGGAAGACGGACGAGAGAGAGAGAGAGAGAGAGAGAGAGAGAGAGACGGTGCTGGGTCTGTGTGTCCAGAGCAGCAGCTGGGTTAGTGCTCATACGAGGAAGAGCGTCAGTTGGCGAGGTGTAATGTCAGATTCACAGCCTCCCGTGGTCGTGATCCACACATCTCTCCATCCTCCCCTCGCGTCGGGAAAGCTCCTCTGTGTGCGCTGGTGACGCGCGTACGGAACAACGGCGCGCATCTGAACTTCATCACACAACGGGAGGAGTCCACGAACACAAAGCCAGCTGCTCTGCGCACTTCAAACACACACCCAGGCTTTCATCAGTCCCTCTAAAAAACTTCAAAACACCGGGGTCTGGATCCGAAATGAATACATCCTCCGATTAACCCCCAACGTATTCGCCCACTGGCAATTTTCTGATAATATTCAAATTATAGCATTTTAGTAATAATCTATAGTTTTAAAAGATTTTTTAAAATCATATTTTGGTCTGGCACTAACCTTTCACTGAAACAATGACATATTTAAGAAATGATGTAGGCTAGTTGCAGGCAGAAATGAAGCACACTTCTATGTTGCAGTTTAATCCAGCTGCTCAGTCTGGAGCCTTCAGCCGCTAGGTGGCAGCCCAAACATCTGCTCACTGCCGGGCGTGAGATTGACTCGGGAGTGAGCCATTGATTTATATAAAAGTAGTTGAGAGTCGTTGTGTGTGTGTGTGTGTGTGTGTGTGTGTGTGTGTGTGTGTGCCTCAGCTCTCCTCTGTCACCGCTGCAGCTGAGTCAGCAGAAAACAGAAACCACAGACACACACCACAGGAAGAACATTTTTCCTTCACTCAATCTTTCACTGATGAAACTAATGAACTGAAATCCAGCAGTTCACTGAACTTGGGGTCAGAATGATAAGAGTAATAAAAAAACAATAACAAGCCAAAAAATAGATAAAATTAATACATTAATACATTCTTTATTGAGGCATTGATGATAGATGAGATTTATATTATCACATATTGTACATAAAGTAAAAAATGTACCAAAATTTATTATACATGAATAATTAATAAGCAAAAGCCTAATGTAGGAAAATCAGTAAAATCATTACTTTTCTAAGCAAATGTTGCTTTTCTGAGTGTGATTCTTTAAAGTCCGGATCATTACGAAAAAACTTAATAGAAATCTGTTATTACAGATTAGACTCAAACAAGACGGTCATTCATTGTATCACAGTAGATTCTTTTCAAATTATGATATATATTGTTTGTTGAATCCACATTTCTGATACAGCGTCAACAAAAACTCCACAAGCTTCACAAAGATAGGATTTTTAAAGGATTGTACACATGTACTTAATAAACTGGTAAGTCAGTAGTGTGGGCTCATGAAGGCTGCTGGCCAGTCAGATTTATTAAGATTATTAATCACAGAAAGCACAAATGCCTCCTGCATGAGAAAGAAGAAATCAATCAGTATTATTATTACTATTGTTGTGAAAAACACAATGCAAGTGTAGTCCATTGTGTTTATCACAGCTTACACATTATTCAAGTGTATTGAGATATTAAAGCTGAAATGTATAGCATTTAAAGCTGGCTGTGGAGTTTCTTAATGACTTCCCTCCACCTGTGGACAGGTGGGCTGCCACTGGCCACCAGCCTCCTGAGCAGGCTGCAGGGCTGCAGGTAGGGCACATCAGGGTGCGCCTGGCGGTAGTGCTCCAGCCTCTCCAGGACCGTCGCCAGCCCCACCATGCCAGCGTAGAACATGGGGCCTCCACGGTGCCTGGGCCAGCCGTAGCCAAACACGTAGATGATATCTATGTCTTCGGGTCCTGCAGCTATTCCATCCTCCAAGATGCGGAAGCCCTCATTGATCAGGACATAGAGGCAGCGCTCCAGCACCTCCTGGTGGTCGATGCGGCGTGCCACCAGGCCATGCCGTGCTCGGTACTCCTCCAGAAAGCTGTGAAACCAAGGATCAGACCTGGCAACCCGACTGCCAGGTTTGTCGTACTGGTACCATCCCCGGCCTGTTTTCTGACCAAACCGTCCTTGCTCACAGAGCAGGTCTCCCAGGGGGCTGTAACGCCGACCTTCTCGGAGCCTGGTTGGCTGCCCTGATGCTGAACCAGACTCCACCAGCCCATCCCCCTTCCTGACCCTCCAGCCAACATCGAGCCCAGAGAGGTCGGACATTCTGAACACACCCATGGGAAACCCAAACTCCTCCAGTGCTCGATCTACTAACTCAGGCGTGGCTCCCTCTTCTAACAGGAAGAAAGCTTGCTCGATGTATGGCTTCAGCATGCGGTTACCCACAAAGCCCCGGCAGTTTCCAACAGCCACGCTGACTTTGCCCATTTTCTTTCCCAGTTGCATGGCGGTGGCCACGGCTTGAGGAGAGGACTGTGGTCCATACACCACCTCCAACAGCTTCATGACATGGGCCGGGGCAAAAAAGTGCATCCCGACCACCAGCTCCGGGTTGCGAGTTTGAGAGGCCAGGTGGTCGACGTCTAGCGCGGAAGTGTTGGTGCACAGGAAAGTGCCTGGTTTACAAACAGCCGACAGCTGCTGGAAGACTTTCTTCTTCAGAGCCATGTCCTCAAACACGGCCTCGATCACCAGGTCAACGTCTGCTACAGCCTGAATGTCGTGGCTGTAACTGATCTTATGAAGTGCGGCGGGGGTCAGCCCACGTCTCTTAGCCCCTCGCTCCAACATGCCTGACACTGCCTGCTTTGCCTCCATGAGCTGCTTCTCCTGGGTCTCCACGGCGACCACAGACATCCCCGTCTGAGCCAGGGCCACTGCTATGCCTCTCCCCATGGTGCCAAGACCTTAGAGGACAAAAATCACACGGTGACTACAGAAAAATTAACAATGCTAGACTGTAAATAGTTCTGGCCTGGCAGCATAAAGTTTTTCCAAAGCTTGCAATTTTTAATGCACAAGCTGCTGAGCTTCACATATCCAGATTGTCATACATCCAATCCTCCCTGCAGGGAAGAGAGAATTCATCCATTTAAATTCAGCTGAACTGTACATGAGGGCTTAGTTTCCATAGGCAACGTGAATGTGGAGATGCCACACAGATAGCTTGATGAGTCAACTTGCTTGTGCTTATTCAAAGCTCAGACATCTAGAAATTAAAAGCCCAAAGCTCTTACCAATGACAGCTGCTTTATGTACAGGCCTAGGCTTGCTTGTGTCCCAGCGGGCTCCATTGGGCATGTTCCACTTGCTGACAGCTCTCTGAGCAAAGAAACAGTACTGCAGGGCGCGGGCCTGGCCTGAGGTGAAGAGAGTGGCCATCAGCTCTTTCTCCCGCTCCATGCCCTGAAGGTACGGCCGGGTGGCAGCTGCTCGGACCGCCTGGACACACGCCACTGGTGCTATGGCTCCACGGGCACTTTGTCGCACCTTCTGCATCGCCCCCTCAAACAGAGCATCAAAATCAGACGGACGTGGACACGGATAGGTGCTTATACGACGGGCATCCAGTGATTTTGCTGAAATAGAAACATGGAAGAAAAGAGACACCAGAGGAATGACTTTTTTTCTTGTAGTTCTGTCACTTTTGGTGCCAGTTAAAAGTTTAAAGCAAATCAAAATGTATGCCTGCATGATTTTGTTTTTTAAACAGTGAAATGCCTCCTGGTTTTTCCATCGGTACCGCTTTTTTTTCCCCCCACCTTCTCCAATTTGTCAGCCGGCACTCAGTCTGGGTTTAATTACTGTTTCAGGAACACTCGTCCACTCAATCACTAGATACCCCAGTAGCTTCTAAGAGCAGAGTGATTTGACAGACCATTTCCAAACTAATTGGAGGGACCCTGGCAGTGCACTGTTACTGTCCACCTTGAATATGACCAATCTGAAACAAAATGGAAAGCAACTATTTCCTTCCGGGCAAAATAGTTGGTAAATTTCCAACTCTAGGAACCAAGGCGGAGGAAATTGAATTTTTGTGATTCTCTGTGAGCCTGTGAGCAATGGTACAATACTGGAGCAATTTTCCAGGTGAAACTACATGAGAAGTTTAATATTATAGGCAAAAAACTTTATAGCAATAGACTTCCTGTCTGCTGTGATTTAAGCTTGGGAACAATGAGAATGAAGAAGAAGGCCACTCTACTAAAACCTTGTTAAAAAGCATCTTAATTCCCATTCCTGTCTCCTCTGACATGATTACATGAGACAGTAGTCAGAATCCTTCACAGCTCCACTGAATTACACTCAGCCGTGGGTCTGGGCCAGAAACTGGGTCACCATGGTAAAGCTTAAAGAGACAGCAGCCACATCTGATTTATGGTATCCACTTTGTCAAACAATAAACAGTTTGGTCTAATACAATTGTCAGGATCAATATATGAGAGATGAACAATGAAAGGTGAAGGTCATTTCAGGCCAGTTAAATGTACACTCTGTCCAGAGTGAAAGGTCAATCAGATACTGTGTGGCGGTGCAATGTGAATCCAATGTACTTTAGGAGGGCATTATTGCAGCAGTTAATCTGTAAATGGTTGAGCTGTGGATTTGTTGTGCAGCGAGTGGGAAGCCTGGTTGTCCTGACAGATGTAGCGGGCAGATGTTGCGACTACTGGGGTAAAAAAGTTAATCTTGTCACCAGCGAGAGACTTGAATCTATGCGTGTGTGTGTGCTTGAGGACAGACGCGCATCAATTTTAGTGCACGGACTGCTTTTTTTTTTTTTTTTTTTTTTTTTTTTTTTTTGTGTATAAATATATACCCATGTGTCAGCTTTACTGTACTATAGCACTGTAGTGTCTTATGTTTGCATTCATGGATGTGACAGACTAAATCTATTCTGTGCTGGTTGACTCATCAGCCGTGCATCTCCATGTCACAAACACTTACACTTGATTTGTAAATTTAGACACACATTTTCTGTCCCCATTTAATACCCCTGCTAATCAACTCGAGACTGGCGTATCCGTCAAAATCTTCGCAGATTTTGATTCGATCTCCCCAAATCTCCCATCTTGTGTGCTGCTGGCTTTTCTGTCTGACTCACTCTAAGCCTCAGCTTTACTAACAACACTCACTTTCTCACCCACTCAAAGTCATCTTGGCAATGTTGTGTGAAAAAAAAGCATTTCTAAAAGGCGTAAGACTGCAATCATCTTCTGATTGTAAAATTTTTTTTATTTTTTTTTCTTACACACAATCCTCGAGTCTTGCTGTTGACATTTTGCACGGATGTAGTAAGAATATTTGCGAAAGGCACAATATTACTAGGCACAAAGTAACAGGCTTCCTATTAATTTTAATATCTTGGAAATGAGCCGTCATTGCAGAGTAAGCTGACAACAAATAGTTTAAGATGACATCTCCAAAGCAAGTAACTCACTACCTGCAGTCATGAAAACATCTCATCTTCATTTCATGCAGGAGAATCAAAGGCTCTTGTACAAACAGGGCTCTGCTTAGGCAAAGCTGAACAAAACACAACCTCCCCTCATGTGCCTCATGGAGAGAGATAATACACAAAACCACACATCAGAGTGGGTGGTTTGTGCACTGGTTCACAACACCATTCTTAAATGCTTAAAGGATTAGTTTGACATTTTGGGAAATAGACTTATACTCTTTCTTGCTGAGGCTTAGATGAGAAGATCGATACCACTCTCACATCTGTATATTAAATATGAAGCTAATGCCAGGGCACCAGGATTAGCTTAGCTTAGCATAAAGACTGGAAGCACAGGAAACCAGACATGAAAATGATCCTTTTTTATCTAACTCTAAACGAGAAAACATATAAGCATAATTATAAATAAATTTACTTCAAAACAGCAATAAAATAACACGTAAATATGGCTGCTGTTAAATTGTTTTGAAGAATAAACAAAAAGCGTGTCAAAAAAAGACATAAAATCTTAAAAGCTGTTTTATTTCTCACTCATTCTTCAGGCTGAGCATACTAGTGTGGTCTGTCAGTAATATCGCCATGTAGCAAATCTGAATGGGTTACACTTTACACGGACTGAGAACTCATTCCTCGTAAACTGCTGGGATGTGGCACACTTTAGCAGTCCATTCAGCGGGTAAATGAGTTTGATTCACACACACGGGGCAATCCTCATCCTCCTAAATGACTGGTGAGGGCCCATTATTAATATTCTAGGAAAGTTTGTCCCTTTTCGCCCTTCTGAATAATACAGCAAAAGCAGTGAAGACATCAGAGCACATCTGACAGAGCCATGAAACATTTATGACTTCTGTGGTGGAGGATCTGCCTGCCGTGTTTTCTGCTTCCTTTGACTTCCTACAAACCTACACGTCGACACTTCTTGAGGTCGGACTTGCCTAAAATAACTGCTCTAGGAGGAATTTCTGTTCCTTCTACTGAGTTTTTTTTTTCTTTCAATTTTTAAACCGGTGAAGAACAGGGGGGATTTTATACCAGCAGGTACCTTGTGCTCTTATGTCTTTTTTCTTTTTTGTATCTCACCTGCAACACTCAGGGCAAACTTTACAGCTGCATCCACAGTGCTGTGCTCAGCAACCCGATCCACTACTCCAAGCTGCAGCGCCTCAGCAGCAGTGACATGGCGGCCTACGGCAGACATGAAGGACAAAGAGAGTCTATATGGGCGACATGTGACATTTCAAATTATTGGATAAGCAATAGTACATTGTCCTGGTGGCTTTGTGATTAGGACATATACTTTCCCTTTGTTTGATTCTTGCCTTTATCGAATTAAGGCAAAATGCCAAAAAAAAGAAGAATTGTTTGATTTATTATGATTTAATAAAATTTCATATAATGACACAAGAGGTTTCACTGGCAGTGGTGATGGGGAAAAATGAACACACGCTGACATCTGCTGGTCACCACACTAAACTACCAACGTCACGGTAACAGCAGCTGTACTCTTGTGTACCGTGTTAATCAACAGCTCTGCCAATATGATAATAACTGACTCTCATAATGATAATATGCAGGAACATTTGCATGCGGCATTCATTTGGAACCACAGGTTAAACACACAAAACATGGGCTTGACAAACAGAATACTGTAAGAAAAACAGACTATTGTGTTTGGTGATTCCTTCATATTTACTGATGCTGACCTATACCTAGTTTAGTGCATTAAAACTATCTGAACTCGTAACAACTCTATAAAAGGTAGACAAGGTTAACCTGTCTTTGCTACCTGTGGTGATGAGGTCTAAGGCAGCTGGGACCCCAATGAGCCTTGGCAGACGCTGGGTTCCCCCTGCGGCTGGCAGTAGACCCAGACTCACCTCTGGAAGTCCCAGTCTGGCCTGAAAGGACACAAAGGCACAAAGTGTGATGAATGGAGGGTAGTGAACAGTGGGTCTCCATGACATTCACAAACACAGCTCTCTCTGGCAAGTAAACGCATTACAGTGATTATTTTATGGCTTAGAAGGGTGGAAAAAAAAAAATCTTCACAGTATTAGAGAATCTCAAGAATATCGTACCTCTGGGAAAATAATGACTATTTACTTTTTTTTTTTTCTTAAATGACCTAACAAAAATAAACCGGTCATAGTTTTAATGAATAAATTATGTAAATGCCTGATGATTGTGGAATGTCTATTGTTTTGTTGTTATGTGGATTTCTTTTTATTGTTTTGGTTTTCTTGCCTTGGACCCCCCATGAGTTGTGTTTATGAATGAATGAATGAATGAATAATCACTTTGGAAATGTAGTAATTCATGTTTCCCATGACAAGTCACTGTGTAACATTCAATAGTGTGAGTCAGACAGTGATGCAGCTCGACACTGACATTAGAGAGACACTGACAGAGAGAGACACAGAGGTCTGAAGTGTGAACTAACTTTGGAGTGTGCGATTCGATAATGACAGCCAAGTGCGAGCTCAAGGCCTCCGCCTAAAGCACTTCCCTCTATGGCTGCCACCACCGGTTTGTTTGCAGCCTCGATGGCGTGTATCATCGGTACCAGTGGAGGCCCAGACATGTTCGTCCCAAACTCTTTGATGTCGGCCCCTGTCATGCAAATGAAACAGATGATGTTATCAGTGGTGCCGTGAGGTGCATCTGGTTCCATATCCGTCTGGATGTCGTCTTTGAAGGAGATTACACAAAATCCCCAGTTTTGGGGTGTTAAAAATCACACGCTGCTGATTAGAGCTGACACAATTTATTGAACAAAATCTGTCAAAAAACTAATTATCAACTAATTAATCATTTCAGTCTTTTTTTTCTTGAAAGAATACCATTCATTCATTGGTTTCAGCTTGTCAAGTATGAATATTTTCTACTTTTCTTTGTCTTATGTGATGAATATGTTTAGTTTTAAAATTGTGAGGCTAATCAACTCAAGTTAAGCTTCAGGAAACAGTTTTTTTTTTTTAAGTATGAGAAACATCAATTGCTTAATCAAGAAAATAATCTGCATATTAATCTATGATGAAAATAATTGTTAGTTGCAGCACAAGTGTTGATTCACTTTAATTTTCTTCAACAGTTCATGTTTATTTTATAACACAGACTTGAACTTGCACTAACTTAATAAACATGACCTACTGATGAATATTTATCTGAGTCTGTTAGTGCCATTATTTACTTTTGATGGAGCAGTTTTATGTGTTTTTGATGAACTCCAGCTCCATTTTATATTAACAAATGTTGTAATATTCTCTCTTGTTCTTTTCTATTTCCCCTCTCCATGACTGCTTTCTGCATCAAGCGTATCCCCCAAATCACCACAACATGATACAAATTTAAAATCTATGAAAAAAATCTATGCTTTCCTTCTTGATGTGTCTCTGTGGACCAATTGCAGTCAAAAGAAAATGTCCTGCAGCATTTTAATCCCATTTTCCCTTGTTCTCTTGTTGAGGACCAGAGGGACTCCATTGTACATCAAGGTAACAGTGTGGGATGTGGGACCAAATGCACCCATAATTTGCAACCAGAATGTCATGGAGTGGTTCCATTTCAAAGGATTTTTTTAAAATCTTATTGCTAAGGGTGTGCTGAAGCAGTTCACATTTAAAACCAACAATAAAAATGGCAAATTTGGAGTTGTGTCAGCATTTTGAACTTTCAGGAAATAAAGAAAAATGTTCATACCCCCACAGAATATTCCATTCTGGCCACAGATAACCACTGACTTCACCTTTGGGTCACCGAGTGCTCTCTTCACCGTGTCAACGATGCCCTGCCTCACCGCTGCACTGTGTAAAATAAAACACATGGTTTTGCATGAGTGAGTGAGTTTATAATATCTATATATATATATATATATATATATATATATATATATATAAGTTTAGACTTAACTTCACTAATCGGGCAGTCCTCTGCAGATATACTCAATTTAGGATTTTTTAATGTGTTGGTTTTTAAATTGTTATTATCTAGGATTAAGGGACAGACCTTTCTGCTGCAGCACTTCTTCCTCCTTCAGAGGAAAGATTTTTAAGTCCTTCTCAAAAAAAATCTGAATCACTATAAATTTTTATTGTGTCATTTCTGTGTAGCTTTTCTTACCCGTTGCTTATTTTCTATGGTTCCACCCTTGCATGTCACAATGATCACTTTTGATAAATACATCTTAAATACAGGCCTTGAAAGCGCACCAGAAAATATGTTAACTTCATCAGATATGCATTATTTAGAACATACCATACATTATATATAAATGTTTCTATAAAAGGGGTCAGCAGTGGCCTAAATAGAAAAGCAGACAGAATAAATGTGTTAGAAAAGTCCCCCACTTCATTACCACAACTGGGGTGCCCTTCAGCAAGGTTTTTAAATTTTTTTTTTTAGTAACAACTAAAGCTGAGCTTGACGAGCTGAGTCTGAGATGTCCTCAAGAGCCCACTGTACATAAGATAAACCTGTTTTAGCTCAGAGGCGGAAGAAGGATTCAGAAGGATTCTTAAGTAAAAGTAGCATAGTAGAAAAATATTCAACTATAAGTAAAAGTCTCACATTGAACCTTTTTGTAGATAAAAAGTAATAATATTAGTAAGTATTATCAGCAAAAATAATGCAGCAGAATGGAACCAGTGTCAGTGTATTGTAACAGTTTATTATTATTATAATTAATGTCATAACTGATACATTTCCATGTAAGCAAGCAGAGGATCAAAGTCAAGCTTATTTTAACTACTTTTCATACCGTTAATCTATAACAATGCATCATATGAGGACATCACAGATTTTTTTTTTTAATAAAATCTGTTACTGCAAAGTAACAGTAGCTGTCAGATCAATGTAGGGAGTAAAAAGTATTCGCTCTGAAATGTAGTGTAGAAGTATAAAGTAGCATAAAATGCAAATAATTAAGTAGAATACAAATTATACTAAAAGTACAGGACTTGAGGAATGTAATTGGTCACAGCCCAATGCTGTTTTGTCTAACAGAAATCTTTCCTCTGACGCCATCCTCTGGCAAAATATTTTTTACCTTGAGCTCACAAAGTTATCTTGTGTGCCTCTTTTCTTGCGCAAGTGTGGCTATCGCACCTCTAAAGATGTGGGGTTAGTAAATTGTCTTCCCACAACACAAACAAACATCGTGGATCTTAAACACTCGGTACAGCCTTGTCTGTGACGTTAGCTCACCTGAGCGCGTTGACAGGCGGATTTTGGAGAGTAATCAACCCAACGGACCCTGAAACACGAGTATATTGAGCCATGATGTCGACGATCGAGCACTGCAAGTTGTCGCAAGTCTTTTTGGTGTGCAGACTGAACTTTGTAACTTCACGCCTGCTGGCAGGACGACATCACCTTTATAACACTTTTTCACTCCATGTATCCATGCATGGTTCTAAACGATTTTCTTCTTCGTCTTCTTGGCTTCTGCTCTCTCATGCCCAGAACTCAGAGCATTACCGCCCTCACCTGGCCATGAGCCGATCAGAAAACCCAATTCTCTCTATTTGATTCCCCTTCTTGTTAATAATCTGTAAGAACAAAACAAAAAAAACACCCAAAGAAAAACAACAACATATTTTCATGTAGCATGTAATTGTCGACCAATGATGTGCAATTTTTGAACTCAAGTATTACAATAACTTAAAGTCTGTTGATAGGCGGAAGTGACGTCGCTGCAGCGGTTGGCCAGCCGTTGTTTCTTTCCGTTGCTCTCGGTGACAACTGGGAGCTGAAACAGTCGGTGGTTTACTGGCTACTAAAGTGAGAAATATGCGCTCACTCGTCGGACTAATCGCTGTAGTTGTGTTAGCCAGCTTGTACCTGTACTCACTGTCCCTGTACCTGCCCGCGGCACCCCGACGACGTCCTCATCCAGCTGCCGAAAGAGAACATGTGGACACAGCAGAGTCTGAGCGGCCCCCTGACAGCTCAGAAGAAGCCAGCAGGTGACTGGTGTTAGCCGTTAGCAGGAGAAGATAAAGTATTTCTCTAGGTTTGACATATATATAAATGTATCTAGCTCCAGTATTTAAATAGTATGCTACTGTAACGTTAGTGTCGCTAGCATACCCCCATCCCACCTTCTCTCCCCTTCACACACCTGTATCCACAGCCAAAAACACCAGTTATAGTGATCGGGGAACTTGGCAATAATTAAGCATGTCACAATGTAGTTGAATATTCCCATTTATTCTGTATTTTATGTTACACAGTTGTGGAACAAAATATCTTGATAACATATCATAATATGCAAAATCAACAAAATATTAGCAGTTACATTTTTACCATCTAATGCTTATTGGTTATGATTATTTTGCTCTTATTAAAAGAAACCATTGCTCTGTGCTTGGTGTGTGATATTGTGATTTAACAATTGTTTTGTTGAGACTTAACCATAAGTAACGTGGTAAATAGAATAAGATAGGGCTGCTACGAACAAGTAGTCAATAAACTCTAAGGAAATAGTGAAAAATGCCCATTGCGATTTCATTAAGCCCACAGTTCAGAGTCACATGGAACTAGAGATTTTTTTTGTATTTTACTTTTTTCTTTTTTTTTAATTGTAATTTATCAATTGTAAAATTACTGATAAATTGCTGATTCATTTTATATTGATCACTATTTGATTAAAGAAGTGATTGTTAGATCTCTAATAAACAATTAGATCTAAATAAATATGGCTTTGATTCACAGTGCAATTCAAAATGCTGTCTTTTTACAGAAATATACAATTTTATATTTGTTTGTAGTTATGCTGCTGTCAAAATTGAGATATTTCTGATTACAATGTCATCTGTCCATATTTCCCTACCCTTTCTGTACATGGATGAATGGATGATGTGACTAACTTGAGTGTTGATGTTGCTGCAGGCTGAAGTTCCCTTCAGACTTGGAGGAGCTGAGAGAACTGGCTGAGCTTCTGCAGTTTTACAAGACAGAGCACACTGGATATGTCCTGCTACTCTTCTGTAGTGCATATCTGTACAAGCAGTCCTTTGCCATTCCTGGATCCTCGTTCCTGGTAAGATAAAAACATTCTCAGGTGTTCTTTGTACTGATGCTGGATGTCAAGGATATTGTTTAATAGAAAAATATGAAAAATGGATTGAAATTTGCTAAAAACTGTCATACTTGGTAGGTGTAAAAGAATTTAGGCTTTCGTGAGAGACGTACTTTAAGAAAAACTGAAAAGGGACTTGGCCTGCATGTTGTGTGTGCTTGGTTTCTTCTTTAAAGACGACACACTGCAGAGGATAAAAATACTCATCTAGTGCAAACAAGAAGGGAATGTCTGTTTGTGTGGCAGCCATGCTGGACTGTTGGCCGCTCATTGTAATACTTTCTGCATAGCTGAGTGTGCAGCACAGAGAAAAGCCCAAAACTACAAGCCACATGCAGTTTACAGCAGCGTGCAGTGAAATAAGGTTTTAGCCATTTGAAATAGTAAAAAATAAAATGAAAATCAATATGTGACTGTCAGTGTTGATATAGCCGCCACTATAAATCTATGTATGGGAAACACTATGAGAAGTTTAAAACTATTTTCGGTTCATTATGAAACTGAGGCGGGGCTAATTAGACTGTGGATGTCAAATGTGTCCTCAGTGCTGCTTGGGTGCATTCACACCTGTACTTAGAGCTGTCCACTTGTGATCAGATCACCCGAGATGCATGTTAATGCCAGGTCTGGACAGGCTGCGTGTCAGAGCTGACACACGTATTGATGATGTGTAGTAACTCAGGTCTTTGGTCTCCACTTGTCTTTGTGCAGAACATTCTTGCAGGAGCTATATTTGGACCATATCAAGGACTGCTGCTAGCCTGTGTGCTCACCACTGTGGGCTCCACCATGTGCTACCTCCTGTCCCAGGCCTTCGGAAAGCACTACATTGTGAACCTCTTCCCTGATAAAGTCTCCATGCTACAGAGGAAGGTATATGTGTGACACAGTGTAAACAACTAATTCAAGGCAAAAAATGTTAAAAGTAGTTTTATAGAATTATGTTTGCAAATTTGTAAAGTGCTGATGTACAAAGTTTAAATCTCAACAATTAACTGTTCTTCCAGGTGTGTAGATGTTCTACATAGAGAGAAAAAGATCTGCATACTGCTGACAGTGCATATAAATACACTGCCAAGAGGTCTGCATGCACAAATTAACTCAAGTAAAAGAGTGAAAAGAGATTTTCTAACTCTCCATTCTAAGGGTCCCAATGAAAACCTATTGTTATGATTCTTCTTGTAAAATCTCTTACAATATGGGTGTAAGCCTTCACAAGTTTTATCACCTCCCTAAGGATGTGTTGTGTAATAATAAATATCTCATGATTTCATAGTAACTATGAGACCTATGTCAACGGGACACAATGCTTTGTACTGACTCTGAATCACAGTTTAGGTAAATTAAGGTAATGTTAGGCAAAGTTATGCCGCAGTGTTACTCACCAAAATAAATCTGATTCCACTATAACAAAGTCAAATGATGATTGTTATCACATACCTGTTGATAAGCTACACAGCATGTAATAGAATTTACTGTCATTTGACACTGGATTTTTGTTATTACAGTACCAGAAACAATGTGACGTAACACTATCAGCCAAAAAAGAAATTACAAAAAAGAATCTATTGTATAATCTATAATCTACTGTCCCGTCATAGACCGTTGTTTAACATGTAATGTCTCTCTCCCAGGTTGAGGAGAACCAGGACTGTCTATTCTTCTTTCTGCTCTTCCTACGATTCTTTCCCATGACACCCAACTGGTTTCTGAACATGTCTGCCCCGATTGTAAACATCCCGATCATGTTCTTCTTCTGCTCAGTCTTCATTGGTAAGCAAGCACACGTGGATCACGTAGTTGACGGCTTGTCAGAGCTGTCAGTAAATGATGTGATGACACTCTCTCCACACTCTTCATACTGTACGTCATGTATTCATGAGCCACTCTAAAGTTTTATCATAATAGGTTAAATGCCAATTACTGTTTAATATTTGTTCCTTAAGATCTATTCATAGTTTTGTCGTTTTCCCTAAAGAGTGCATCAATTCAAACCAGAATACCGAAGTATTTGTCTCAGTGTTGCAAATAAAGTTCCATATCGCGACTCACTGCAGTTTGTTTTTGATCTGCTTTCATAGGTCTCCTGCCGTACAACTTCATCTGTGTCCAGACAGGCGTCATGCTATCTGAGGTATCATCGCTTGATGACTTGTTCTCCTGGGAGCGGCTGCTGCAGCTGCTGGCCATCGCCTGCATGGCTCTGCTGCCCGGTGCCCTCATCCGCCACTACAGTCAGAGGCGTCTCAAACTGGATGTCCGGTCACAGAATGGACTCATCACAGATAAGAAGGTCCAGTGATTTATTCTGTAAATGACTTTGTTCTTGGTGTTTTGGTGTGCTCTGCCCTCAAGAGTGAATGTATGTGAAGTGGAGACTCACAAAACCTTTGCACACACGTGTGTGTGACAGCCTCTTTTATCTGGAGTGCTTTATTTCTCTGGAGCCACCTGGACATGGGAAAGGGATTTTAACTTTAAAAAAAATGATGAGACTGTCACAGTGGGATTTGAAGCTGAGTGTGCTGTGTTACCAAATGTTGGTGTTTCTGTACCACAACAACAGCATACACAGCATCTGTATATAGATGTGTGTGTGTACAGTATTCATATTGAGAGGGGGAAGGATTTTTTAGGAAAATTTGCTCCTGCACTCATTATATTATTAAGTGAGTGTTCAAAGTGCCTGAACTTCTACCTCCAGCATGAACACGCGGAAAAATGTATGTAATATTAAAAGCCTACCTATGTTTGTACGAGCTGGATGGTTCATATGATCGTTTTGTTGGGTTCATGTAAACAATGTTATTTGTAACTGAAATACTATTTGCAGTATAAACTACACAACTTGAAGTTGTATTTTACTTGTTTGACAATCACATTTTACAATTTCAGTGTAAATTGTAATAAAGTATATAGGGCAGTTTTTTTTTTTACTATTTTTCAACTCTGAACTGTTTTTCACATTGTACAGTGTAATTTAGAGACCAGTATTTGGCCTCAGAAAGACCAGAGTACCATGTCCACATGTCATTCTGAGGAACCAGTTGAATTATATTACGATTTTTGTGACTAAATGTACAGCCCTGATTTAATGTGTCTTGATGTTAATGAGCTGGATTCTTATTTGAAAGTGAATGTGCAGTTAATTCAGGCAGTGTGAGGCCTCTGTTAAATCAAGCTTTAATATTGCTTCAAAATCCATCTTTGCTGCCTCTTATCATGTGTGTTGAAGAGCAGCATTCTGGTCCTACTGCGTGTGTGTTTCATAAAGTGTTATTTTCTTTCTTCATGTGGGTTAAAGTGTAAAATGTTGTCTCTGCAATTTCGTTTCCCCAGACATGTAAATTCTTTTAAATATAATTCATGGCAGTGACATTTGCAGTATGTCGGATCACAAATGATGTGGCACTTTTTTTATTTCAGAAGTGGAAAAATCTTTGAAATAATAAAACGGTAAACACGTGATAAAACAACACTTTCTTTCAAATATTCTTTATTGCTCAGATCCAGGTTGCTCAGCAATACAGTTCACTCACAACTCAAAACAACAGCATGGCTGTTACCAGAAAGTCATGGATCCACAAGATGTGTTAAAAATGGATCATATGTCTGTCCAGCGCACAGTCACTAATTACCTTGAGGTGTTTGGGACCTTTTGGCCCGTGGGAAATGTAGGACTTTAGGGTTTTGACCTACTGAGGAAACAAAAGGAATCTCCCAAATGGTGAAATGCAGTTAAGAAATGGATCCATGTAAAACCACTACTGAAAGTCTAGTGCTATATGAAGTGTAATACATACTGGATCGCCTACAACAGTCTCATGCAATGCTTTGTGTTTTCTCATTGAACAAGAAGATGGGACAAAAAAAAACACTGCTGTGGTTCTGCATACATCTGACCAGACTTTACTAAATCCTTCCTCAGCTAATCCATACGTTTTTGGATGGTTGTTAAAATGCCCACTTTTGCTGTTCATTCCCAAAGTCAGAACAATTTCAATCATCTTATTTATTTTCAGACCTGGATACTCTGTCAACCCTCCCGCTTGTCAAACAGTCATATCTACTTGCAATTTTTTTTTTTTTTTTTTTTTTTTTTTTTTTTTGCCATTCTTGATTCCCCAAATATGTTGAAAACCCTAGCTAGGATATTTTTCAACCACATTTTTAACAGCTAGTATTATTGGTAGTGATCTAACAGGAATGAATATTAAAGCAAAGAATCCAAACTACTGCTCCAGACATACTGCATTATTAAATCAGTGTAACTGACGAGAAAACCAGATCAACAGAAAACAAGGTAAAGCCTAAACTATCCAACCACCGTGTGATATGACTAACAACACTGTACACTGTCCTCAGTGATGTGTGTGATTGTGGTTTTCTGGTAATGAATATTAATGCCTAGCAACACCCCACAAAAACCTAGAAACAAACTATCCTTGGAAGTTAAAAAAAAAAAAAAAAAGTTTACTACCATCTTGACAAGTTTCGCCTCAGATTGCGGTTGCCTCACAGATGTCTCAACAACCAGGATGCTCCGCTCACAACACCACAGCGAAAACCGAACCAGCTAGAGGGAAACCTGCGCTTATAAAGAGCCAAAAACATAAGAGAGACAGAGGTCTGAAGAGTCCTCCGCAATGCAAGAAAAGAGCCTCAACTTCAAAACTGCTCTTAAAAGAAAAAAAAAAAAAAAAAAAAAAAACTACTCCTGACAATCAAACAAACCATGACTGACAAACTACAATTTCCAGTGCTACTGTGGAAAGCCGTTTCCTCCTCGACATGCCCTACTACAGTGAAGCAGACCACCACAGGAGTCATGCGTTCGAGTAGAAGCACCGTACTGCATTCGTGTGGGTAAGGTCAGGGTATTTTAATCAGGTCTGGTGAGCTATTGTCATCAGTATGAGGTACTGTACCGGCTGTGGAGAGGCTTGCTGAAACAGCCTCAGGCATTGTGTGAGTTTCATAGACCTTTATGTTTTATTTATTTATTTGTTTTAGCACTGCTAGTTTGTGTTCACTGGGACAAAAATGATCCACCTTATCTGATGACAACAGTCTGCCCACCAAAGTTAAAAATCAGCTCTCAACAGTCAAAAGAACCCCAAAGACAAACACTAACTTTCACTATATCATTCATTTATTTAATACTTTTGCCCTACATCGGTTTTAGTAACTAAAGTCAGCCTTGGATTCTGAGAGGTAATTCTGAAATGTACAGCACAAAAAAAAAAAAAAAAATTAAAATAATATTGGTAGATTGATGAGAAAAGCATATAGAGGTCATTTTTGAGGGAAGCTGTGACGCTCTAAACTTCTCCCACCATCTCGCACAATGCAGGTGCAGACTGGTAAGTGTTATAGAGAGACGATGCATTTATGTGTGACTATTGTACATGTTTACAGATATACAGTTATCTTGTCGTACACAGTGACATTTCAACGACTAGAGTTGTTCTACATTCTCTACACAGAAGACTAGGGTTTTACACCATGTTCAAGAGTCCTGTCAGTGTATTTTTGCAGCTTTGTGTTTTCTTCAAATCAACCCCAGAGTATGCTGTTATCAAATAGAGCTGGTAAGATTGGGTTGGGTTGTTATAAAATGCATTTTTTTCACAAGTGAATGAACTTCATTGTTTTTGTTTTTTTGTTTTTTTGTTTTTGTTTTTTAAGTCTCAAAAAACCTGGAGGTACAGTTGGGAAAAACAGGAGGTACAGTTGGTTAGTTTCTGTTTCTATCAACCGATTTGTAACTTTTTTTTTTTTTTGTCTTTCTTTGATGGTGAAATCAGTACACAACATCCACATTCAGAACCACTTCGGACAGGTATGTACCCCTTAGATCCTGCTCTTCATTCCTTTCTAGCAAAAAAATCGACTTGGAAATCCTTTGACGTGTATCATTAAGAGGTTGTTTGGCGTCCAGGCAAAGACAGTCCAACAGAGTTGACTACGGTTTACAAAGTTTCACTAGTCAGCTGGACCTGAAGAGCTTAGAGATTACTGTAGATCTTTTCTCTTGATCTATTTTTTTTTTTCATTAAAAAAGAAAATTAAAAACGCTCAAAATGATCAACAAGGTTAACAAGGCATACAAAATGTGGAAAAAGGGGAAATGAAAGATTGGACTGAGGTACCCTGAAGCCTGAGGTAGATCACAATACTGACATGCGCACTGTTCACATCCTGACCAATGTTAGCACGGTCGTTCACTTTACTGTTCTCCTATTTTTTCAGGTTTTCATTTATATTATTATTCATAGTCTAGTTTTCAAGAAAATAAACACTTCCCTTCAAAATAATATGGCAGTGTCCCACTGAGGAAAAAAAGAAAAGGACTTTGTTTTCTTTTTGTTTCTTATCAATAGCTCTCATCACAAAATAGGAAAAAAATAGATTCATAAATATTACTCTCTCTTTTTATATATATATACACACACACATGCGCACACGCACACACACATACACACACACGGAGGAAGCTGTGCGTATTGGCAATAACCTTGCGTCTGGAAGATGAAGCTGATGGGTGATGTCTGAAAGGTGACAAAATAAGGCAACAAGCTTCCATGGTCTCCAAAGTAAAGCACAAAGGGACACCAGGACCCGCGTGTCCAGCGTGCTCGTAGAGCAGGCGGCCAGCTCGCCAAAATAAAACAGCAAAAAAGTGAAGATGAAAGAAAAGAGCGAGAGTGAGAATGACAATCGTGTCTGTGCCTCTGGCCTGGCCCTGCTGGACACGGCAGGGGCGATATTTTCTAAAAAGGCTGCATATTGTACATTCACAGCTGTCATGCCGTTTTAGAACGCTCCCTGACAAGAGAGGGTTAAAGCCAAACGCCGCTGCGGTCACGTTTGCGGTTGTGTGTGTACCACAGGTCATACAGTGCCTCCCTATAACCCCCCCCCCCCAACCCCAAAAATTTTCCTCACTGCCACTCCACACACCACAAGTCTGCAACCCCCACCCCACCCTTTTTTTTTTTTGGGCCCTCAGCTCACATTTTGTGCTGGCCCTTGTGACGTCCTCATAAGGCCGAGTGTGTGGCAGTGCACATTCAAAAACAACTGGTTGCCTGTTAACAAGCAAAGGTGCACCTTTTTTTTTTCTTTTTTTTCTTTTTTTTTTTAAGACGTCAATTTTTGCTCTGATCGTCGAGGAGAATGCCTTTAGAGACATCCTTTTGATTTTTTTTTATATATCAGGACAACAAGCATGAATGTAGATATATTCTACTACTGTACAGCATGGGAGAGTGATACCAGTTTACTGGTAAAAAAAAAAATCCCTCGGTGGCTTTTAACCTCTGTTGAGCGAAAGTGGCAGTGTTCTCAAAAGGCTACTGAAAAAAAGTGTTTCTTGACAACAAATATTTTTACCCTATTAAAAAAAACATGATGCCCGATGAGAGAGAGTGATGAGAAAGTGAAGCAGAAATTAGCAGAAAAGAAAGAAATAAAAAGAAATAAGTGTAGCATCAGATATGAATGGTGAGAGACATTTCAAAGGGACGTTATCTTTTGCGTTGGCACACACACAGGCTTGTTACAAAGACTCAGAACCATTCACCATATTTACTTATAGGGGATTTCTTTTTTGATTTCAGTGGCCTAAAGTGTGAACAAACAAGGGGAACTGCTTTGTGTGGCTGTCACAGCCCGATCAATGTCAGGAACAAGCAAAATATTAAAAACTACACCAAGTCGTACTGTCATTTTGGTAGAAAAATAACAGTGCATACTCTCAGTGTGTATCAATATACTTTTCTACTCTGTATTAATACTGCTAAGGATATTTAATCTCATCTCAAACTCTTGTAAGAGAAGGTCCATTGTCACTCGCTCTCATTCTAACCCAAAATATCAATCACAATGCCTTGTATATGCTCATGTTAATACAGTTGCTTTATCCATTTGTTAGGCCTATGTTAGTCCAACTAAAGAGATAACGTTATGCAGGGCGACATACTATTTCCTGTTTACCTTTTTTTTTTGACTGTGAAGACAACAGTTCCCAATTCTCTGCCATTTCCATCTTTCCTATAGATTTTTTTGGTCTTTTTTTGTCGTATTATATCAGTACGGTTTCTCCCACTCTATCTGCTCTCACAGGGCTGGCAGTGCACACAATGCCCTCAGCCTTTGGCTCTCACTTGTCTCCCCCCTAGTAAAGTTCTTTGGTTTTGATCCCGGTGCTGCTGGTCTGCCCTGCATGTCCCCCTTGGCCTTCGCCTTTGTCTGGGTAGGTCTCTGTCTGTTTTGGAGGGCTACATTCATTGGCTGGCGCCCACTGAAGCCGCCCTGCTGGTCACTTGGAGTGGTGCGGTGACACGGCGGCGCCCTGCTGGTGTTTCTGTTCCTGCTGTTTGACCTGCTGTATGATCTCCCGGATCTTCCTCTGTGCAGTCTGTTGCAAAGACATCACATGTAGGATGAGGTGTTAGCCGAGCGACGATACAAGACACGGTGTCCATATGTAAAAAAAGGGACAGTAAAGGGAAGGACCACCACAATGTGAAAAAATGGGAAAAGTAAAAAAGACTGATTTAATTAAATCCTATATGTAAATCCATTTGGTTAAACCCTATATGTAAATGTATCTGAAATTCAGAGTGTAAGAATTGATATATAGATAACTGTCAAGTTTATATTAACGGCACATTATGCCTTACTATACTATGATGTTTGTATGCCTTACTATACTATGATACTCTATGTATCTGTCCATTTGATATTATTGTATTACTATATGCTCAGTATGCGTGAGTAAAAGTAATTTAAAAAGCTGGTCAGAAGTGAAAAAACAAGGTTACATTTAAATCTAATTCTTTTTTAGTATTTAGACAATGCACCTTCGGTAAGTGTAAGATTAATGGGTTAATAGCATCTGTAGTTGTTGTATGCTAACAAAATAATTGCCAGGCATCAATAGTTGTCTGACAATACAACAATAGATTTTCTGGAACTTTCAACCATATAACACAGTCTTCATCAACAGACAGAGGGTGCCCAGTTGCTATGGAGACAGATGTGAGAGCTGAGGAGCAATTATGATTTCACGCATAGATCCATCTCCATAACAACTGAGCAAACTCCATCTGCTGATTAAGACCATGTGATACGGTTGTAAACGCCAAAATAAGTTAGTCAATTTTCTTGAGTTGGGGTTGTCAAAAAAAAATTGTTGTTAGTTCATATCCCTATAGTATGTATATATATATATATATATATATATATATATATATATATATATATATATATATATATATATATATATATATATATATACACCGAGAATAGAAAGAAGTGTGTGTGTGTGTGTGTGAGTGTGTGTGGGTGTGTGTGTTTTTTACACCTTTATCATTGTTTTTTGTACTTAAACTCCAATGGCACAATGTACAGTAATTTCTTACACAGATCCACCCACCTCCAACCTGTCACAATCGCATCTAAGACATTATCGTTTGACTTACTTTACTTATTTTGTTCTTTTCTTGTAAGTTCTACTTCTTTATTTCTGTTTCATCTTATTTTTGCACTTCAACTGCAGTTGATAACTACTAATAATAATTAGCCCTGGCTGCCGAGTTGAGCATTGACACGAAAAAATGATGCTACAACTGAACAACAGGTGAGGATAGAGATAGTTCCAAAAAGAAACATGCATCAGCATATTTTGTGGTTATTAAACATACAGCTGCTAAATTAAGGGTTCTACTTGAGCATTATCAATACTGACATTATCCTACGTTTTATGAGTACATGCATGTCGTGCATTTGTTTGTTGTGGATTAAATCCTCCACCACTACCACCTGCACACCCAGTTGCCACTGCATTAACAAGAAATGCAGTCATTATTTTTTTCGTTTTTCTTTCTTACCTGGCTGGCAAAGAAATGCCCACTGATTTTCACAAAGACCTCGTCATTCTCGTCTGGAGTTTGGTCCCGCGGTACGATGACCTCTGCACTCGTAAGGTTCTGGAGCTCGTTTACCTGAAAAATAGACACAGACGTCAAGAGGTCATCGTCTTGCTCTGACGGTCACCTGCAGCCTCACTTACAAAACACACTGACATCACGCACTGGGAGACAAGGTATCAAAATGATGGTGAACTGTATCTGATGAAGCCGAGCAAAGACGGTGGTACATCATGTGCAGTAATCATTGGTGAGGAGCACACTTGCTGCTCATTTATTTACTGTGTTTGTTCTTATGCAAATATAAATACTGGTTAATTTCAATTAAAAGCTGCGTGAGTTACTTTTGAGTAAAGAGATGTTCGAGTTTTTCCCAAGCAGAGTTCAGACTGCAGTCTCCTGGATGAACATGAAAAAATAAAAAGCTGAACAAAGAACAACTTCTCTTCTCTGCTGACTAACGTCGGCTTTAAGCCAAAGTTTTCTGATAATTATGGGGATCCCAAATGTAAAAATGCACAATTTGAATAAATATAAAACAATGGATGTATCCAAAAAAGACTTAGGTTAGACACAGATTAAGTATTGTCAGTATATGCAACAGTTTGTTTTCCAATCTTGACCATAATTTAGTTCAATTCAAGCAACAACTCACCGTCTTGCCTCCTTTACCAATGACCCTGCCAGCTGCAGTTGAGGGAACCTTGATGTGCGTCTCCAGTTTGACCTCCTCTTTCGCTGAGAAGAAGTTCTCCTCTTTCAGCTTCCCAAATATCCGACCTTGGGCCTGGAATACAGAGGAGGGTATGAGGCAAGGAGAGACTGGGGAAAATGGGGACACACAGTGATCCACTGCTGTTTACTATAATACTGTACAGGACAAATGAATCATTTTTGACAAATATTTATGAATTTAGACACAGCAATTTCCTCCAAAATTTCAGAATCAATCACATTTTTATATGAATATTCCTGCACACAATCATAGTGGTTATTTTTTACCTTAAACTGAGCCTCTGGAGTTCCAGTAATGATAACCATCCTCTCAGTAACGTCTGGGCTCTCAGCTGGGGCAATCTGACATACACACAGAGACAAGTTATGGAGACAAAAAAGGAGAAAATCTGGCCAAAAGCTGGTCCTCTTGTTCTGTGGTAATTCAATGCAAACCACTGAATCATCTGAGAAACCTGCAAATATCCTGAGAAAAGCACGAATTGCCTGTCATTGCGTTACAAGGATGCATTGACCAGCTGTCCCACCTCTCCAGACGGAGCTTCAGGGGCTTTCTGAATTGCTCACTTCACTAGTCATCTCCTTTTTCTTCTTTGTTTTTGACCATAAATAACTAACATCCTCAGCTGTGGTCCATGAAGTGCTGCTGACTCAGCCAGCACTCACCAACTTAACGACCTTCATGCCCGATGTGAAGCTCTGAAAAATGTGAGGCATGTGTAACTTGTGTTTGAGGATTCAACTCTAAATGTTGATGAGAGTAGGTTTCACACCCCCCCCCCCCCCCCCCTTCTCATTGAAGTCTGGTAAAAACCCACCTTGATGGAAGCTCCAGCGAAGTGGGCGAGTTGTTTGATGTGCTGGCCCTTCTTGCCGATCAGGGCCCCGACTGCCTGAGTTGGAATAAAGAGGTAGACAACCTCCTGTTCTGGAGCCTGTTGCTGAAAAAAAAAAAAAAAGACCACACAGGAAAAAAAATATTTTACTACACTTTAACTAAACTTTCCTTGCTGATGGCGGCAGAGAAAAAAAACCTTTGAAACTACTTTAAATAGTTACAGAAATTCTGATTTAAGTTGTCAGATACTTGAAGAGCAGCCGAAAACGATGACACCACATGCAACGAAAGCTAAACTGAGCTCTCTGTGAGGGTTTTCTCTCTGGGTAAACATCCCGCTCTGGCCGAGTCTGAATGGAATATTTCCTATTAGGGCAGATGGTTGCCCTATGTTTTTGTTTTTCTTAGCATGGTAACACTCATGTACTCGAGGTTTATAAAGTGAATTTTTACGAGCCACAACTCTGGGCTGAAAAGTCCCCTTCCAGAAATATTTGTGGTGTTCTGGTGACTGGGCGATGGGATGCAGGAATGCCAGACCCGCTGTCCAACACAGACGCTGACTGAGAGGTTGCAACAGCCTGTTATTTACAGTATGTCTCGATTGGTCCTATATCTTCCTTTATTTATCTATTCTGTGGCAGGTTTCAAGGAAGTGGGTGGATTTTTTTTCTCAACGCAAGAGGAAGAAAACTGTTACATCCCAAGTGGGAGGCTTTTTCAAAGCTTCTGGTGTGTAACAAATGTGGTTTTAAATTGCCACCAACTATTACAATAATTATCTAGTAGCACAAAAGGACAAGAAATGAGCTGGAAAGTCTTTGATCACCAAGGCAACACTGACTGTAGTGCAGATTTTAGGCAACATACTGAGTGCTGGTGGGTGATGGCACTTGCTGGAGGAACCCCGTACAGGCCACTGAGATGTGAAGAGTGACTCTGAAAGTGAAGTGACAAGCAGGCCGATCAGATGGCACATAAACACTCACAAACGCACACTTTAAAAGACACATGCATGTACACAAGTCAGGCTCTCACTAGGGGGGAATTTCAGGGCATAAACTCACAGTGAATCACACACTGACTTTCTTGACTATGAAGCACGCAAATACATTCTCACACTCTGTCTCACACCGCTTTGGCTCGCCCTCATCAGGCAATGAGTGGAGACTTTGTTTTACAGACAAACTGACTCATCTCTGGAGAAGATGGGGGAATTCTGGCTGTTTCAGACTGCATACAACATCATGCAGGAAGACCTGAGTCAACAAAGTACTGTTTTTTCAAAAAGCACTTCAGGGGCAACCTGGTTTACCATTTGTTGGAAACAAATTGCAATAACAAGTCAAAACTAATCCCCACAGGAGCTGTGCATCATTTTGCTGGGCGAGAAAAAACGATGTTGGCAAAGTCACTCTAAAAGAGGCATTTTTAAAAAAAAAAAAAAAAATTACCCTCAACCTTTTATGGTTGAGTGCAGAAAAAAAAGGGCATACTCACTAAGAATGGGTTGTATCCTGCTGGTGCAACAGGGGGCACTGCACCGCGTGGTCCAGCAGCAGGGGGCAGCACCGGGAGACCAGAGGAGAAGATGCCCAGAGCGTTCAAGTTCAAGCCTGGGATCAGGTTGGCCTGTTGCTGTGCAGAAGAAGAAGAAGGGAGGCACAGGCAGATTTTAGCCATTAGTTACAAGAAAGAAGACGAAACACTAGGATTATTATTCATTAAAGCTCACTGATTTTTTTGGGGGGGGGGGGATTGGGTGTTTTTTTTCAAGTTTTTATAAAGGAGCAGATCAGTTTAAACAGATTTTAACATGGATTTTATCTCGTCAGACATTTGCAAGTTGTTATGATTCCTGCAGCAAGAGGACACTGACCACTACAGATTAAAGTAAAAAACACAACACGGAAAATCAGCAGCTAATGAGAAGGGGAGAGAAAATGAGGAGAAAACATAAATGACTCATTCACTGTAAGTATTTTCTTTAAACCTGTTTTTTAATTTTTAAAAAACAAAACAATAATTACCAAAATTGTTTAGGCTTTGGACTATTGTTTGGATAACACAAGTAATCAGAATATATTTGTGTTCTGGAAAATTGTAACATGCATTTCTCGCTATATCATTTGCTAAGTTATTGTCCAATTATTGGGAAACTAATCGGCAGTTTGACTCACAATGAAAATTGCGGTTTCAGCTTTTGTTGTGTGACCTGTTCCTTTACTACCACTTACTCCACCACATAAAACTGTTACTTTTATTTGTGTCGCAAAATTTAGTGAATTTAAAAGTTTCAGATAAACGTGCTTCTTTATGGGTTGAAAAAATTCTCCAACTTCTTATGATAAATAAACCATTCAAAAACCCACTGGACTATCTGAAACTATTTGAGAACCAGGCTGTTTTTGGGTTTTTTTGTTTTTTTTAGCTCATGAAAAGTTGATGCTCTGAGATACGTGGTTTTCACAGGACAGTATGCTGTTGCTTGACAAAAATATTCTTCCCTCAAAGTCAAGTCAGCTATTCTGGTTTCATGCCCGTGACAAGACACGCGGTCTCCTTTCACTTCCTTGTTCCCAGAGAGCTTTGTGTAATATCCGCAGAATCACGCTAGATGGCCCTCACCGCTTACTGTAGACGCTCAGCCTGGCAGGTGCCAGAAAGTGCTCACGCCAGCCAGAACAATTTAACCGCATGCTGCGTGTTACTTCTTGATGATTATTCCCGAGCCAATATTTGGACAGTGAAAATGAAGGAGAAAACTAGCAGCAAAAAACAGACACTTTGATGCTAAGTCTGAGTCTCTCCACAAGTTCAGCAACATCACCCTTAACACAATCACACTGTCCACATTCATCTCTGTGTTGTGCGTTCAGTGTGTGTGATAGCATCGCTATCTCTCTTCCTCTGTGGTTGACCTCTCTGGCTGCAGCACCAGTGATGTCATCAGGGCGGCGTGAAAGAGGAGCTGGGCGAGAGAGCAGCCTACAGATATCAGATGGATGCTGGGAAACGCAGTGTGTTACAGCAGGAACACAGACACACGCAGCGGGGAAGAGAGCATGAGTCAGAGGCTCCACACATACACGCACACACACACGCACACGCACGCACGCACACACACACACACACACACACACACACACACGTCCACAGACATGCTGTGCTCAAACACTCGAGTCACCGATGAGCTATTCAGCGATCATTTACTGTCATCCGTTTACCAAGCGCACAACAACGGGTATTGCTAATCCTGGTGGTAACATGTACTGAATGGGGAGGTGATATTATCTTTTGTATATCACCACTCCTCTCTGTTGTTCACCTGTCAGTCTATGTGAGTCAACCTGGGATAAGAAATGAGACAGACAAAAGACACAAACATACACACACACAAACACACACACATACACACTGGAAATGACTCACGTTTATAGCAGCAATGTCATTCTCGTAGGCTTCCCTCAGTTTCTTCATGATCTCTACCTCAGCTTTACAACACGCATCCAAGATGCCCTTCACCGTGATGGTCCTTTCAGGGTTGTAAATGGTTAAGTCTTGTAACCTGCGAGGGAGATCACACACACACACAAAAATGAGCACATGAATATGCAAATAAAAATAAAGAGAACAGGCACACTCATATTCTGCTCACATGTTTTCTCAGAAGGTGGAGGTGACTGAGCTGCTTTTAATTGGATTTCCTGTCTCTGTTTTTATCTAACGTAAGCGTTAACTGAAGGCTGCATCATCAACATCAAAACTGGCATCAAAATTTCTTGCTTAGCAAGCAAGAAATTTAGTAGTTGGAGGACTCACGGGACGCAGAAAAAGAATGGTCAAAACTGAGGCAGCAGAAACTTAGATTTAAGCTCCCTGGTTTGAGTCAAGCTCCGAAAACACTGGATACTACACTTCCCATCATGCAACTCGATGCATTGATGTTATATGAGTCAGATGGTAGAGTTGTAAGAGATAAACATGTTAATGACCTTTGAGTTTTACCATCGGACAAGTCAAGATGACTACATGACTGCAGAGCCGGTGAAGCGCATTACAGTACAGTGACTAAAAGTGGGTTTAATTACATTGAACAACAGACCGTCGCCGAGGTAACACACCCATATTTGGTCAGTTTTCGAGCACTTCCCCATTATTAAGCTGCATGTCTGTTATACTTTAGTGTCAGAAATGACTAAACTTACAATTCCACATCCCTAGTTTGTAACTTATTTGAGTTATAAATCTATAGTCTCCGAGCCCAAACTAAGATAACCCTGATGACATGTTCAGGGTCATTTTCTTTTCAAAGCCGCAACAGAGACACAACAGACGTCACACAGCTCTCTTCACAGGCTGAGTGCTCCTCATGAAGAGTATTTGTAGAACTGGAGTGCCCCTTTAAGCAACAATTTTCAGGACGTGAATATCAGAACAGTGAGAGTTTAAATGGATTCATCCGTTCTTGTTATTATTATTTAAAGAGAAAAGAAGAACAAGAATATCAAGAGTGTAAAAACACCGCAGGAAGACATTTGGCTTGAAATTATAATTTTGTGCAACAGCGAAATCACGCCAAGCTCAAAATCTTTTTCCCCAAAAGTTGTTCTAACAGTTTTTTTTTTTTTTGCAAAGCACAGATTTCGGAGCTCAACAACGACAATGCTCACTTAGATCTGGTAACCAAAGCTTAACCACAGTGTTACTGAGAAAATAGCAGAGTAGTTATAGCGAAACTGAAACTTTTTTAACAGCTCTGAAACAAAGAAAAGTCTGTTAAATGAATCAAATAAGCGATCGCACCACAAAGCAGTTATCTTGGACAATACACAAATGATAACAGCTTTGGGCCTTTGAAGCAATCCCAATCTATTCTGCCCTCTGTGTTTGAAGACGTGGAGGACAACCTGAAAGGATTTCACAGAACCATCAATACTGAATGTAATGTTTGCCTCTTCTCAAAAGGACCCTCTCCTCCTCTCTGTCTCCCTTCTCAAGGCTCATTACATCCTCAGAGCTCATGGAGACACAGCAATTCATTAGCCATAAATGAACATGAAGGTTGATGAGCACAGTCCGTTAAATGAGGTGTAATCGCCACCTCTCTAATATCATGTTCTGGATTGAAGGGAGCCGTAATCAACTCTTCACATTTGTGCTGTAACAACTCAGTTAAGTGAAACCACATGCTAAAAGGCTAATGAGCGGGGAGGGACGGAGGCGTGGCACCGAGGAGTTGAAATCACTGCATGTTATTTGTGCACTGGTTGGAGTCACTTGGAGTGTCACCGCCGCTATTCCACAAGCGCTCACACCAAAATGTTCAAACACTCCAGTGTATGTGTGTGTGTGTTTGGTTTCTCTGAAGGTGCTGGCAGTGTAGCCGCGGAGCACTCACTGTGGGCGTGTGTGTGAAAGAGGGAGGCGGGAAGTTTGGCTGGGCGACTTACGAGGAGATGGTTATCTTGGTCCCTGTCTCCTCTTCGATTTTCTTCAGGTTGCGGCCCTCCTTCCCAATCAGCCGACCAACCAGGCTGTTGTGGGCGAGGATTTTCAGAGGGATGTCCTCCGTCCTACACACACACACACACACACACACACACACACACACGTAGGGACACACAAACACACACACATGCACACGCACGCACGCACGCGCGCACACACACACACACACACACACACACACACACACACACACACACACACACAGGTTAGGCGAGATGATAGAGGCTAAGTTCTGCTGAGTGTCACTGATGTGGTGTGAGGAATGTGATGCTGTGGTGGGGATGAACAGGAATGTGGATAGCTGCCCAGCTGGAAGTGCTGCTGTAAGCACAGGGCAACCATGTTAAGACACGAGCCCAACCACAACATAAAGTTCATCCTTTTTTCTTTTTTTTTTTTTTTTAGACATTTCAGAGAAAGATATCCAGATTTTTACAAGAAGCTGTTTCGATGCTGATTTTCTGCCCCTGATCACAGCCCTTTACAGTACACAAGGTGCTGTTGCAACAAGCACAGCTCTGTGTCAATGTTCCTAAAAGCAAGTGACAACAGTGAAACTACAGATTTTTGCATTACTTTGTTTTTCTACTGTTTATTATTATTTTTTTTATTACACTTTTTTCATCCTTACAATAAAAAGTTTAATCCCTCATAATTTTCTAGTACTTTATCTAAATGTTTCCTGGAACTCTAATGAATTTTTATTGCTAAATTAGCATTACATCTAACATATATACAGAATAAAGTTTGCAGGAATAAAGGTTGAATTTCATTTATGTGGAAGCCAAAGACCTTTAGTTGAGAACTGTTATTCTTCTCTGGCCGTTGAAGTTGGCATGTTTAAAAATATTGAGGAGGAAAGCAGATTGTGAAAGCGGTGTAATTTGGGTGAAGTGCTGTACTGTACAAATTATGATGATTTAGGTGAGTTAATTTTCCATGAAATGGCTTCACAAAAATGCTGATGAATTCTGGTGCAGAGATGGGCAAAAATGGAAAGGTTGTTTGATTTTGACGTTTAAGTCTCCAGCTTTGCCTCAAATTCATTGAAAATATATTGTGTTACTATCCAATTAATATTTACTCAGATGTGTCAGTTATTTTTCCCATGGTACATGGAATTTGTTGCAGACTATATAGGTTTGAAGATTTTGTTTTGAAAGTTGTTCAGCTGACTGGGGATTGTTGCATGCATGACTCAAAAATAAAAGTTTTATTCATTTATCATCTTTGTCACTATTTTCCCTAAAATGTTTTGCCAAATTAGTTTTTTTTTTAAAGAAATTTTTATGAAATTATTGGAAAATAACAGACCCATGACATAAAGTGTAACAGTTTATAAAAAAAAAATAAATAAAAAAATAAATAAAAAACATAAAAAAAAAAAAAAAATCAAGCCCCGGGTGTCTGTATGAACGTGTAGATGGGATGGTAATAGGTTATTAAAATAGGAGGCGTATAATTTCTGTGTAATCTATATTTCTGTTCTGCAGGACAATTGTGGGGTGTGAGTGTTTGTGGCGGGGTGTGGTGTGGTGGAGGGGAAAACCAGATGCTGGGGGTTTCTTTTGGGCTGGGTCACAGACTTGATAGTTATGGTGGAGGTGGTATGTGTGTGTTTGTGTGTGTGTGTGTGTGTGTGTGGTGTGTGTGTGTAGGGGAGGGGGCGGCAGGTCAGGGCACGCTATAATCTGGATGTGTAGCTCTGTGCTGCAGGGTGAAATTAGTTTGGGGTGAGCTGTGGGGCAAGAGGGGGGAGATGACGTTGCCTGTGAGTTTAGTGGGTCGAGTCAAGCTGGGCGCTCAGCCTCCTCAGACTCTGTCAAATTACAGCGTGGAGGTCGTCATTTCTGCAGGTGTGACACTCAGGCAGGGTCAACAGTTCAGTTGTTTGGTCAGCACACATCATCAGAGGTGTGGAAGCTATTGTGACTTTTGAAAGTAGGATTAATGATTGCACAGACTGAGCTGACTGATTTCTTGTTGTTAGATCATACAGTATCACATACATTTGGTGGACACGTCTGACAAAAGAAATGTACAACAATTAAATTTAAACTCAACAAAAGCGCTGAGAGCAGTTTTTTTTTTTGCTTTTTTTGTGTTTTTTAATTTAAAGGAAAATATTGGTGACATTTAGAGTGACTGCCCACTTACTACACGTCTCTGCATGTTGTAATCAGATTGTTTTTTTTTTTTTAACATTTCCTATTTCCCCCATTTTTCCAGTTGTTAAGCATAAATTCCAAAATGTCGAACTGCTCCTTTAACAGTGTGATACCCGGCTTGAATGTCATCCTAGCAAACAAGAGAAAATGTGGCATCAAAGTTTTAAGCTCTATATTGCTCTGGATGTCAGGAGGTGGACAGCGAGCAAAGTGCGGCATTATGTGTGTTATGTAACAACAAAATAAATAACCTCTGACAAAACATCTTATGCAAATGAAAAGGAAAAGAACGGCTGTGGAAACATTTTTATGATCAAATGCAACAGTTTTCTTCTGGATCTTTCAATTCTTCTGAATGAAACAACACTCGATAAAAGAAATAAAAAGACAAACACTGGTATGATGTGTTAAAGGTGAGTGTTGATCCTCAGATCGAGCAGAAGTTTCAGGAGTTTAAAAGGCGCAGTGTCTTGTTAAAAGTATTAAACCTAATTAGACACGTTGGCCTCGTTTCCTAAATGCTAATCTGCGATCACGTGTTAGACTATGCGGGTGTGTCGTGTGCACTGTGTTTACTGTGTTAATGGTGCAAGCGGGAGAATGCACAGTGAGATTAAAAGGTGTGCAGGCAGGTTAAAGGATAAGATTACAGCCCTGCAGACATTATGGCTAATCTCCCTGTGGGATCGTATACATGCTATGCATAAGCACATCTGAGTGTGCTTATGTGCGCGTTTGCGATTGTTTGTGTATGTTCAAGTGCCGACTCACGTCTTGGTCTCGTTGGCCTCCTTCTGCATGATGTCCAGGATCATACGACAGGCGGAGGAGCAGCCCTCGGGTGTTGAGTGGATGGTGATGGGCTTTTCTGCTGCACCTGCATTTTCCTTCCGATGGATGTCCACCCTGAGGGAGGAGGAGGCAGAGAGAGAGAGAGAGAGAGAGAGAAAATCAAATAAAAAATAATAAATAATAAATAATTGTATTTAATAAATAAAAAGCTTTAATATTTAATTTTATGTTTATTTTATCATTTCATGTATACTACTTAAATCATCTTCTCAAAAATGATCCGTCTGATGTTTCATTGACATTTGTAGGATAATTATTACTATAGTTTTGCTTAATTTGAAGAGGGCCCATCTTTTTTTCCATCTTCTATTCATTATGATTGATCTTGTAAGTCACCTTTTCCGTATGATAGATAGATAGATAGATAGATAGATAGATAGATAGATAGATAGATAGATAGATAGATAGATAGATAGATGTATCTGATGACGTAAAACTTTTATTGTATACATCATCTTCATCAGGTTATCTTACTTGGACTGTGTCTGTTTGGTGACATTCTTGATGGTGAGACCCTCCTTGCCAATGATGGCTCCCACAAACTGAGTAGGCACGAGCATGCGCAGGGGGAAGTCGTGCTGTCTAGGGCGTGGAGCGCCGAAGCCTCCCGAGGGCCCTGGCTGAGAGGCGCCCTGGTCCCGGGACGATCGGCCCCCGCGCCGTGTGCGGGCAGCCTGGACGGGTGGAGCAGCATCCATGTCCATTATATATGACACCTTAAAGGAGCAGTCGTCGAACTGGTGTCCTGTCAACTTCTCAATGGCTCTGGAGAAGAAAGGAGCAAAGGGGAGGACAAGGAAGCAATGGCATATCAGTACGGAGGGTTTGTGCGAGTTCTTGAGTGAGAATTTGCAAAATGCTATAATTTGAAGCTTCTTCAAGAAACTGATTGGCTGACTCTTTAAGACTCTGATATACTTGCTCGTAACTGTGTTTGCGCATGATGCTACCTCATGTATCTTGCCTTTCTTCTGAGAATTGTTTGTGTTCATCCTAAGAAATTAACACTAAACTGCTGTTGGAGGCATTTAAGCAAATGAACAGCAGACGCAGTGTTTAAGGATATGAAATTAGGTTAGCAGCAAACTGAACAAGCAACAATTTTTAAAGAGAAACTAAAACAATGTCCACACTAAGCCTGCTAACTTTAAAAAGAAGACGTCTGTCCACACTGGAATGCTAAATCTCCTTTTTTGTTTTTTTTTTGCCATCCTGTTTTCTGTCTGCAAACATCGAAACTGCACATCACACCAAACATCTGGTACAGAGTGGAAACACAAACATTCAAAAAACAATTTAGTTTTTCCCATTTACACATTTTAATTGAACCACTGTGCTATGTGAACAGAAGTATTGACATTTATAATGAGAGATCACAGAGAAAGTTAGAGGCTGTCCTCTTAACTACAGCTGCTGCACACCTGCCCACAAGGACTGGGCAGATTAATGTCATCATTTTCCAAATGCTCAGTTTTCCCTTTAAAAGACTCATTTGAGACCATTTTTAAAAGTCTCAAGGTCTGAATGAGAAAAAAAAGACGCTAGCGAAGTGCGGACAGACGTGCGGAAATGGAAAAAAAAAAAGGACGGATTTTTAAATTTAGCCAGCTTTGTGTGGATATACTGTAAATAACGTTGTTGCCACTGCTGCTTTTTTTCTGCCATCATCTTACACAGACAGGTATGTGAACAATACTGCTCGTGTTGCAGCTGCTTGTCTGTGCGTACACACAAAAAAAAAAAAAGAAGCAAGTATATCTCCAGTTTTGCTCTTACAACCTGGCTGCATCAGAGTCATTATTTTTTGCTGCTTACACTTTAGCTTCCTCCTTGGTTGCGTACGTAACATTCACCACTGCTGTTTCTGTGTCAGTGTTCACTGTGAAACAAGACAGAGAGAGAGAAGGGGGGGGGGTGGCAAAAACGTGAGACAGGGGCCACATTTACACATGTACGTAACAGGTCTTTGTTGTTGCCGTATAGGTGAGTCAGACACGCGTCCAGGTTCCCGTGGTGACCCTGAGAGCCACTTGTCTGTGTGAATCCATTACAGCCATCACCACGCTGGCTGCCCTCCAGACCCCGCTGCTGCCTCTACAGACAGGAGCTGCTTAACACAACAGACTCTCTGCCTCTTGCACAATAACGGATTTAAGTTTCACATGACAGCCGAAACAAAGCGAGCAATCTGTGATTGAAATGAAATGTTCAACAGACACACACCTTTGGAAGATTTGTGTTCCTGGACTGCTCAGTCACACATACTTGAAAACGTCTGACTGGAAGGTGACTTTGATTCAAGTGTGGCGACTATTTTGATAATGGGTTGATAATCTTTGTCATTTTTCGGGCAAAACATTTCCTAGTTTTAGCTGCTCCATTGTAAGAATTGTTACTTTTAAAGTGAATATCTGGGTATCTGTGATGTGGACACTTTTCCTTTGTGTCTGTTTGTTTGTTTGTTTTGACAGCAGGATTACACAAAACTTTCTGAACCAATTTGCACCAAACTGGGTGGAGACATGGGGAATGGGTCAGGGAAGATCCCATCAATTTTGGTGTGAATCCGGTCAAAAGGGCAAATCCGGGAATTTTATTAATCACATTCCTTTACATTGCGAGCTTCAATATTTTCATCAGTTTCTTAAGAAATAGTGTAAGGACTTTGATGTAAAAATTCAGACATATTCATGGTGTTCAGATTTATGAGATTTACAATTACATATTTACAATTTGATGGGCTTGTTTGGCCTTGGCGGAGGTATGTGCTATAGAATGGCACTCAATAGAGGACGTACCTCTGCCAAAGCCAAACAATCCGACACGTGTACTTCAGATTCAGATTATTATCTGAATCTGCATCAAATTGTACAAAGATATAGATCCCAAAGATATGAATATGTCTGATTCATACAGAGCCAAGTGTCAAATCTCACAATGTTAAAGAAAGTGATAAAAAAAAAAATCTGGATCTACGCCTTAAAACAGATCTGCCCCAAATTAGACGGAAGGAAAAATTACATACAAAATGCTTAGTACTGGACTGAGTGCTGAGACTGAGCTGCACATACTTTTATTCTCTACTGTTGTCAGCGAGAAGAAGGAAAAATGATATCACCTGTCTGTCTTATTAGATGGTTTTCAGATACTGTCACCTCCCATTAAGGAGGTTATGTTTTCACTCAAGTCTCATTTGTTTGTCAGCAGGATTACACAAAAAGTGCAGAACCAATTCAAACTGAACTGGGTGGAGGGATGGAGCACGGGCCAGGGAAGAGCCCATTAAGTTTCCAGATCCAGATCATTTAATATGACTTTGAAATTTCTCTGATGTCTGGTGCATGCTGTCCAACACTGGCCTTGGCGGAGGTCTGTAATCTCTGAGTGTCCTCCTAGTTTTGTATTTTGTTGTCATTTATTCGTTTATTTATATGTTTTCTTAACCTGTTTTATCTAATTCTGCTTCAGCTTGCGCTTTGCTTCATTTCACAGAATAATCTTTGTCTATTTTGTGGAAAATGTAGCTATCAGTGACTGTAGGGCGAGAGAGCAACAGTGATAGTGATATTAAGATGAAAAAGAAACACAGCGTGTCTCATTGATGATATACCCTCTGACCTACCAAAGCCTCTGTCAGAGCAGATAATAGCATCTCTGCTTTGTCAGCGATGAAACTCTGTTTGTGCAACTGCTAAATGTCAAAACGTCTACACAGAAGCCACTGCTGTGTGATAGTTAAGGCTGCAGAAGAAATAACATTTTCTCTAGATGCTTTAGACAGCTTAAAGAATGTGCTGATAAACTCCACTGCCAATGTTTGGCAAGTTACCCACAAGGACAAGGTACATTGTCAGTGTCATATAAAGAGGGAAAAGTGTTGGGAGTTTCTTTTTTTTTTTTTTTTCCTAGAAGGCATCAGAGCATGTCCTTCTGTCAGGGAAAATAAAAACTTCCGAACCTGCTGGTGTGCAGAGGACAGCAGGTTTGGAAGGGTTAAAACTAGTGAGAGCACCCAGCTGGCCTAGAGAGGGTGAGTGGGCAGAGCCTGGCATGGTGCCCGGCCCCCGGCGCTCACAGCCAGCTCTGCCCCGCCCCGCCCCGCCGTGCCCTGCCCCGCCACCGGCAGCCTTCACTATGCCACACAAGAACATGGGACTCCTCCAACTAAACCTCACACGGGTAACTAGAGCGGACACACGGACCCAGGCAGAGAAAAGTGACAAGAAAGGAGGTGGGCGCACAGGAAGTTGAGAAGGCAACTAAGATGGGGGGGGGGGGGGCAGATACACAAGCGAAGATGGCTCTCTGGAAGTTTTGATCGGACAGTGCAACTTGTGCAGCTCTGACGTTTGGATAGCCGCGCTGCGGGATGAAGAGGGAGGAAGAAGAGGTAACGCTGTGCCGGCTTGTGGGACGGTACACACGAAGTATCCTGTTAAACGGCAGCATCTGGGACACTCTGAGTACAGTCATTTCTCTGCTGGGTTTTCCTTTTAGCACCTGTCATGACTACACTGGGTGGTAGTTGGTCTTGGCTGGTTTGACGCACAGAGAGAAACTGTGTGCGTGTGTGTGAGTATTTGTGTATGTGTGTGTTTGTGTGTTTCTCCCCATGCGCGTCTACTACTCGTGCATGTGTGTGTAAACAGCCAAAAGTTCTTAGGGATAGCTCTAGTGCTGACTACTCTATACACACACACACATACACATACACATACACACATACACACACACACACACACACACACACACACACACACACACACACACACACACACACACACACACACACGCACGCTCCTTCAGACAGTGCAAAAGCTTTACCACAGGCGCCTACAGTGTCCTCACCCATTACCACGATGCACCTCCCCAAAACATACACACACACACACACACACACACAGACACACACACACACACACAAACATGTAGAGGCATAAACACACACACACACACACACACACACACACAGACAGACAGACAGACACATTACTAATGGATGTCTGCCATGTCTGCCCACTTCAATCCATACACTGAGGCCAAGGGGACCCGTGGCGATACACAGTGCTTATTATAGAGGCTGCGTGTAATTCAAATGCTCCTCGCCCTGGGTCAGACTTATAAGACACACATGCACACACACAGACAGACAAGATGATAAAAGCAGATTTATATGGAGAGATGGGTTATGTTTAGATAATGGGTGTGTGGGATGATGGTAACGAGGAAGTCAAGTCACACAGGGAGACTTGACTCACTGGGAGGTCTGCGCGCGTGCATGTGTGTTGCTAGATAGACACGTGTGCATTGAACAGTTGGAGCCAGATGATGATGATGATGAGATGAGCAACAAACAGGGAGGAGAAGAGTTCTGTACCTTGTTCCACGTTTTCTACAGTACCATACTGAGCTAGAAGGCCATCCAAAACCTGAGGGAGAAACGAGAGCGGGAGTTAGAGACACAAATGAAACACACAAGCACATTGACATACCCACAAACACACATACACACATAGGTCTGATACTTCTAGTGCTTATGTGGGCCAGTGATTCAAGTTACAAGGTAGCAAGTGGAAGCTTAATGGAGAGCCAGAAAGAAACCAGAACTTCAAAACCTCATTCAAAATCCCATTGACCTTTAAAGCAAATTAGTAGAGATCCAGCCTTGGAAACATAAACTTGCCAAACAGTATGTTGTGCAATTTATTTAATTTGTTTGGATGGGGATAGAAACGTTTTTTTTTTTTTTTCATGTGACATAATTGGTCTTTTAGTATTTCTGTTTTAGTTGCTTTTTACAAAAAAAACCAAACATTTCCCATAAGCCCAAGACCCTTCAGGTTTAACATCCCCAGCTCGACAGAAGATGCCAGTAAGTGCCTTTCCATCCACCTGCTCTTTGCACATTTTTAATATGGGCATTAAAAAGACAGAGTGGAAACGGAAGTTTAAAAAAAAAAGAAGAACAAAAAAGACAAATTATCACAGAGAAGTTTTTACACTTGGCAGAGATGGAAACAGTGCGTTGACAAAAAGAAAATGTGTGAAATGGCATTTACGCCCCAACCCTTAAGCTAGCAAATGCATATGAATCAAACAATAAATTAAAATGGTGAGGACATATGACATTATCTAAGATGTGCTACATCAAATATAAAGTGTGTAGCGATCAGTCGGCTCTGAAGTGAGGCTTAATTTTTTATTCATTTTGATATCCATATTAATATCATTTCAATATCTGGGTAGTTGTTGCCTTAATTTGTCTTGACAGTTAAAGGAATAGCTCAGCATTTTGGGAAAAGTGTTAAATATCAAACTGGATTTGGGAAATGTTTATCTAATGTTAAAGGCTGGATGCAGGTGAACAGCTGAATCTCTCTAAATTGAAAAAAACACTCCATACACAAACAAAAAAAAATGCATGATCAGACATTTCCCTCTCACTCTAAACTACTGCTTCTGAAACATAAACATTTTCCACATATATATGATGAAATAAAATAAAGTACCTACATCTGCAAAGGACCGTCGGGCAAGTTATCGTCAGCCTCTAAATGTTATTTTTTGAAGTTAAGTTACAGCTCGTGTTACTGCAGTGACTTCCTGTTTACATAGTTGATTACATGATGTTTCCTAGCAACCGATTTAGTTCTTACCAACTGACACATTCTGCAAGTTTTAAAGGTGCAACCTGATTTGGTGAATCGCTGGTTTGAAACAAGATAGGAGTAAAATCTTACACAGGACTTCACAGCCAAGGAAATTAATGGGTTTCAGAATATCAGTAACCAGATTCTGGAAAATGCTTTTTATAAAAGCAGAATCCAAATGTAAAGGTCAAAGCGCAAAACTGGAACCTAACTAACCTATTTCCCAAAATGACTGACAGATGCTTTAATACAGGGACAACACACACATCTACACTTAAATGATCTAATCTTTATCTAATGGTGCTAAAGGCTGCTTACATCAGTAATGTTAGTGAGCACAGCTGTAAAACTGGGAGATAGTTTCAGTTGTGATCTGAAAAACAAAAAAGGTTGATTTTTTTATGTAAATAGAACTGTTCACTTAGTAACTGTTTTAGACCAGTTTTGTTACTCTGTTAAACTACAAACACTGATATATAAAAAAGACCATGTATATTGTGACACTGTAGGTTTTTGACACTGAAATACAATACACTGAAGGATGCATCTATCAATCCATAAACAATAGGTGAAATTAGGGTTTACACACACGTTTCATTTACTTTTACAGCCCTGACGCCAGACAGGTGCTGTGGTGAAAAAATGTATTCAGATTCTTTACTGATGTAAAAGTAGAAATACCACAATGTCAAAATACTTAATGATAAGTAGTGAGTATCTTCAACATTAAATATTAATCCCTATAAGATAACAAATACTAAAGAACTGTCAAAGCAGGTGACAAAAAATGGACAGGTGACAGCGAGAACATGACACGAGCACAGGTTTTCTGTGAAATGAGTTGGTGTGAAACTTGGATTTGCAGGCTGCATCAAAATGTTATGGGGAATTATCTGGCAACTTTGCATAATTTGTCAAATAAACGGAGACTGATTGGTCCTGTGGTTGATATTTCTAATTCATTTAATGGTCTCTGAAGTTTTGGGAGTTTTATGAGGGAAACAAAAAGCAAGTGCAGCGGGAGACGACCTGCAGGAACAGTAGCAACCCAGAGATACATGAGAAAGAAAGACAGCTTGGACCCCAGCAAGGTTGTGTTGACACACAGTAACAAACACGTAGACGTAGATATAAGCACAGATACAGACACAGACATAAACACATCCACATCCGCATCCACACACACACAAACACACACACAAACACACACACATACACTTCAGTCCAAAGACAAATACAGTACAAAGGCTGGTGACTCATTGTCGGGAAACTGGTTTATGTGCTACCTGGTGGTGTTCAACTGGGCATCACCGTCTGTCTCTCTCTCTCTCTCTCTCACTCTCACACACACACACACACACACACACACACACACACATACACATACAAAGACAAACAACTGACCTCCCACTGTAGATGAGGGGGAATGTTCCGGATCTGGATCTTCCGACTCCTGCAGAGACGAGACACACAGACGGAGTGGATTTAACAGACCTGAACCATAAACTCACACACACACACACACACACACACCCTTGTTTTACTGTATTCGTAGGAACCCGTCATTCACATAATGCATTCCTTAGCCCCTTACCCTAACTCTAATCCTAACCCTTACATCAGGTCGTAACCTGCAAACAGCCATTTAAACTTTTGGGGTCCAGCATTAGTAGTAAAACAAGTTCACACACACACACACACACACACACACACACACACACACACATACAAACAAACACACACACTTATGGTTACACTTACAGCAGTCATCTGTTGTGTTTACAGCAAAGCCAACCTTCACTCATATACATTCACATTTGATACATATCAGCAGCTACCAACAGATACATTTCTATGACGAATGTGTCACACTGTGTGTAAGTTAACAGTCTAATAGAGTAATCTTACTTTCTACAACGCCCACAGATCATTAGACAGCATCACCTATCAAAGAACTGTCGCAGAAGTGCGGAAGCAGATCTAGGTGTGTAGGTGAGGACGTTTATTAGACAGCAACTGGTGACTCTCAGTAACACCCTCCTACGAGTGTTATTCTTACTCTCACTATTACTCTCACTACGAGAAGTGAAAAAGTGACACAAATGATATGAAAACACAGATTTTAATTTTTAAAAAATGACCGTGGTGGAGAGATGAAACAATCTGAGAGAAGTAAAGACATCTCTTCGACCACAAAGACGGGCTTCCTTCATCCTCAGTGAAGCAACCGGAGCCTCAGAAGGTGTGTTTTTGACTGGATTTTAGACAAGAGAACAAAAGACAGAAAAATCAATATACAAGACTTTTATGTATACCTTGAAAATGAATTTATTTATTCCTTGACAATTTATCAGTTGTTTCCAATTCACGTGTATTTCAATTTTCTTTTCAATTTTTCAATTTAAATTTTTTTTTTTTTTTGCTTGTCAGCAACTGTTTGTGCCTTTGTGCATTTGATTTCAAGAACAAAGACCTTCCAAACCTGGGACGTCAAGATCGTAAAGATTTGAACAAGCTCTTAGTTTTTAATCAAAATATGTCCATCAGACAAAGATAGACGTACAAATGGGACGGTGTCCCTCTGTGCCCGGTCGTTTTGGGATCCAGAGCTTCCACACAGCCTCTCTCTGCCTCCAGTGAGCGTGTCAGCTCAAACAGCAAAGCCACACAAACCGCCCGCTGACCACAAGCTGTTAACAACTACATTAACGTGAGAGAGTCCAGCTCCGCAATGAGAGCTGCTGATTTAAAAAGCAGAGTGGCTGGCAGAGTAAAAGCCACACCGCTGAGCCACCGTATCCCAAAAAACAAAACAAAAAAAAAAACATTTCAGAAGCATTTCAGCGCACAATTAGGAGGCATTGCAAGAGCGAGACTGCGGCGCAGAGGTAGACGAAGTGGAGGAGGAACGGTAATAAGCTATAATGAGAGGTGGATCTAAGTTCAGGAGGACTCTCCACAGGAAACACAAACAAACACGCACGTAGAATCGTCTACGTAACGTGCTCACACACCAGCACACATTTCTCCGTCAAGGTTTTCCATCTTTCTCTCCGAACACATCTGGGTGAAAGAGACCACAGGTCAGAATTTCCTGTCAGCGGCGAGCAGAGGACGAGAGGACCGAGCTGGCAGCTGGACACGAATGAATGACTCTTTCTGATTGTGCCGCCGAAGGAAAAAAAAAAAAATCTCAAAGAGGAGAAACACAGCGTCACATGGATTTGGGACAACCCTCTCCTCTCCTCTCCTCTCCTCTCTCATCCATCTATCTGTACTCTAAGCAGTATTGATAAAATACTGAGGAGTAAACGAACAGACATGACACAAATAATTAATTTTGCTTCTGTAACTCTATATCAGTGACTTAACATCAGTTTAATTGGTACTTTCATGAAAAAAAATAACAGGAAAAACTTGTTAAGTCTGGTCTATCCTCTGCCAAGTGCGTTCTCCTAAAGAAACAAACACAAAAGTCCAAAAGAAAAAAAAAAGAAAAAGAAAAAACTTGACAATTCCCAGTGTGTCCTACCACACCTGCAAGCTTTCTGTCACTGATGGTGGTTTAAAGCGAGTGGCTCAATGAGAGACCTCTCTTGGCAACCAGTATCCAAACAAGGGTAAACCGATCAAAAATGCATCTGTGCCACTAAAACACATCACCTTTTTCAACGTAGTACACACACCTCCTGCAACTCAAAAGCAGCCAATAGCTGAGAAGCGTTTTGAGGCCAATTCAAAACCTCAAAACAGGCCCAAACGCTGGAATCCACGAGTGGCCGAATATGGAAACTAAAAGCTCCTTTCATTCAGCGCCGTCCGCTTTAATAGCCTGTGAATTCTAAGGGTTCTCTATTGTGTTTTTGTTATAATCGACTGTAACCTTGATGTAATGTTAGACTATATGACACTGAACTGCAACACAGCACTGCCGTCCTCCGCACTCTTTAATGTTAATAAGCACATTAGCGGATCCACTGTCAAATGAAGCAAACTCCTGGAGGACATTCTCTCAATAACATCACTTCAACACACGCACCCCGTCCTATTCAGGCTCCGCCGCCACTTCTATCCCTTTGCTTTCTCATCTGAGGCTTGCACATGTTTTAAAGGACACTTGCTCATCTGTCATTCTGAAATATGCAGAGGAAGCTTCCTGAATGGACATCTCTCGGAAAAAGTGACACTGCCTCTCGACAGTTTTCAAGGTCTCATTTTCAGCATGCCTGTGGCCGCTAGCTGACCATAAGATCACTGCTCTCTGTCTGTCTGTCTGTGTGTCTCCAGGGCAGGGAGAGGCCCACAACACATGCCACCCTGCAACATATACTGTTGTGTGTCTACAATGTTCAGATCTAGCTCATCATCAGGTTATATGTGTTGCGCCACAATCAGGGAATAACCCAGTGGTATTATACATGGCAGCGGGCATCTGCTAATATCTCCTGTTTGTTTGCATTCAAGGTGAACTCAACGCCCTTTCTCAGCTCCTCCTTTCCCAAAGTCCAAACTGGATTACAGTAGAAGATACAGACTGAAGTCAATGGTTACTTAATGTTTGTTGAATGTAACCATGCTGTCTGCTGTTGGTTTGGAGTGGCCTGCCAAGAGAAAAAAGAAAGCCTCTCAATTTCGGCCTTTAAATATCTGAGGGTGGCCATGTTAATTTGAAAAGCTAATATTTACTGCACCCACCTGCACGAGGTAAGAAACCGTGACTGTGCACACGCGTGCATACTAATACGCACATGCACGCAGAGCAGTCGAAGGAATTTTAACCTCTGAGAGGGCAGAGGGGTGAGAAAGAGGGTATTCACCCCTCGCCAGAGGTTTGCAATGTTCCGAAAGACGAACCTATGAAACCTATTTTTTCTGCAGTGTTTTCATCCCTTGTGATGTTTCCTTTTGTTTTACCTTTTGATCTACATTTTAACACCTTTATGTCTATGGGTCAAAGAGGCCAAATACCTGCCGAGAGCTTTTGGTTGTGACTAAGAACTGTAATAAGCGGAACTGCAACCTCTTCAGTTTCATCTATTAATGGATCAACAGTGAATTATTGGCAGTCGTGGCCTATGCAGATTAATGGTTTGACCTTTAAAGTCAGAGGGAGCTTACGTTTTATTTCTTTCTGTGTTCCTACCACAATTCTGTCACATTATTCAGTCACTATAGACTGGGCATAATGGTTATTCAATTTGTCATAAACTCTGTTGTACTTTGTCCTTAACACGCCCCCACAAAAATCAAAGTATCACACAGCAACACAGAAAAGTCTTTTTGTTCAGGCGTCTTCTAGACTTCTTTCACTGAGGTCAAAACCTTTTCCTTTTTTTAACAGAAGCTCACAGGAGTGAATGATTAAACGTTTCCTTCTCCGCTCAAGGATTCTGTCTAATGAGGCCTTTAAAAGCCTTGTTTACCTTTCTCTCCCTGCTCTGTGCGGATGCCCGTGCTGTCAGAGACGGCTCACAAGGCTGTGAGCTGTGCCCAGCGGGGAGGCTCTCTCTGGACGAATAAAAAGACATCCCAAATAGCCTTTCAGTCCACTGGGCCTGTCCGACGCTTCACAAAACTCCCACAAACAATTCTGCACACACAAGTCACCTCTCCACTAAACACAAAATTCACGACTGATTAAGTTTCTTTTCTCCATTTACTTTAATTTCCATCTCATCTGTGTGGATTTAGTTGGTGCAACACTTCCGTGACTCATTTTCAGTGCAAAACTCTCCAATTTAAACCCCCCCGCCTTTGTGTCCCACCAATATAAGAGCATATGTAATGCTTAAAGAAATGATTCACTCCTTGTGATGAGGTGTGAGCAACATCACTGAAGCAGACTTATGTCAGAAAAACAGAAATCTTTATTTTCCAGCCCTCCCTTCCCTTGTCTCCGTATCTGCCTGACATAGCGCTTCGTTCCCGCTGAAGGCCGCGCTCTCGTGACACAACAGACACAGGAAGGGAAGTCCACATCAGTCCAGAAACGACCCGACAAAGGACTTCATTGCACAGGAGATAATTGATGACTTTCAAAATGAGAGATGATCAGGCCTTCAACCCAGCCATACCATGCAGATAAAATAGGAAATGAAAACCTCGGCGGCCATAAATCATACTGGAGGTGTGTGATTATGCATCTGTTACGTGATCATATTACAAATCCAGTGATATAGACTGTCTAAGCAACACTAATGCCTCTGATTCTTTTTCTGTGTAGTAGACTGATGCTGCAGTGCTGAGTGCAGTATAATGTGATCACAGGACAACCAGCTACATTTACAGCTACATGTGCATGTATGTGAGGTCCTATTGTTCTTTCATCATCAGTATGGACTGTAAAGCTCTAAAGTAGCACTTTGTCCCCACGGTTTTTATTTCTTTAGACAGACAAAGTGTAACAGGACTTTATATATGGGTCAGTTTGGGGGTGGCGGTGAAATAGTCTGGTGGTCCTTATACATCAACCGCAGACTCGTCTAATCTGAATTAACCCAATTTCTAGCCTTGACCCTTAAGCTCTTAAGCGCCTAAATGCCCTGAAATCTCAGAGAGGAAGCAACAAGTCAACAATATTCAGAAGACCCCACTGTCTGGAAGATGTCCCCCTGCTCCTCTTTTCAAACTCTGGCGGCGCACCCACTGTGTCCCACTCTCTGTTGCTGGATTAAGATGGAGCTCAGACCATTTCTGTGTAGTGCTCCTAAGCACTTCTCTAAGGCCCATCCAATTGTTGTGGAGCAGAGATAACAGGATTTGTATGACAGAAGTGCCTATGCATTGTTATTGTCCTTCAGCTGCAAAGATTTGTTGCTGTTTATACTCCAGAAGGACAAACAAACCCCTGTAGTTCCTCAGCTCACGTGCTACCACAGGCTCTATGTAAAGGTACGTTACATATATAGTATGCCGTACACTTCAACCCGCCACATCGTGTTAGACTTCATTTTTCCATTACATGTGTAAGTATGTGATTGTGCAATGGGCTGAGAGCTCAGAAGAAATGTAATCCAGTGCAGACAATTTCTCAACCAGGCCAAAAAACAAACACAACATATTTATCATTGTATTATGGCAATGCTTATAATGGTAATGGTAATGCTTTATTTCACTGGTCTGTAATTTCCAAATCATTTCCTAATCATTTTTAATAATATTAATTTCCAGGAAGTTTCCTACAATGAAGTATGTAAATTTGTACTAATTAGAGCGGGAAAGAGACAGTGTTCAATTTATACACTTCTGATTAATTAATTCAAATTAATTGCTAGTCTAATTTAGATTTTTTTTAGGCACTTCAGTCACAGCAGGTCTGAATACAAAATGTGAAATTTGTCTCCAGGCAAACAAACAGCATATACGAACAACAAAATTTCAAATAATAAATGAACTTGAGATTAAATGGAGCTTTTCTTAACAGGACATTCTTCTTTTTCTTTTAAGCAATACCACATTACCAATGTCTTTCTAGTAAACTTTGTGGAACTTATCTAGAAGTTAAAGACCCTTAAAATGAAGTGTTATCTGGATGGTAGACTTGGGCTGATATACAATATATATACTGTGTATATATACATATATATATGTATATATATATAATATTTTGAATATCAGGATATTTCCAGTCAAATGCGATATTTTTCATATCGAAAAAAAAAAAGTTTTTCATTTAATTTGGACAGGACAGTATCGAAATATTAAATTTCACATATTACCCAAGCCTACTGGATGGATATAGAAGGTTAATTAAAAAGTTTCAAATCATCTGTGCTCACAGAAAATAACCAAAAATTAAGATTGAAGGTTCATCCTTGTTTGCACACATATATGTATATATTTATATATATATGTTACTATTATTTATATACATATATATCATATATTAGCAACATTAGCAACATAAAGCATTTCAGCATTCTGTTGGGGACTGTACACAGTCTGGGAGAAAGTTCTGACTGGGAGATTTAGTTTAGGGCAGAAAAATAATTACTTATAAATAATACATTTTAAAACCAGTGATGGAGGAATACTGAGGGGAACATTAAGGTTGCTGTTCTGACACTGGACAAAAGATAAATTAAAATTCAACTAATGCATTCAACCTGCAATGACAGATTTTTTGGGCCACTTGTGAAAAAGGAAACAAGCTGTAAACACAAAACGTATTATTATTTACACATCCAGAAGATATGGAGCAACATCATTCATTTGGAGTTGTGTTTTTGCCACGCAGTGAATGTAAGTTTTAGGTCTCTACCAACTCCTGAAGGAAATATCTGGCTCTTAAGCTGCTTAATTCTCCAAAACAGAGAAGCTGTGGGCTGTAAAACCAAACCAACGAGCTGAACAATGCTGAAATGTCTGAGGGGAACTGTAGAGTTGGGTGATCATTCTCTGTGGATTTGAGAGACCCCTTTCACATTACACATAATTTGTTGCATTGTTAATGTAAAAATGTCAATTATAGCAGCTTTAACTTAATGAATTAATAATCTACACTGATGGGTGTCACAATCTAAACACAGTATCATAATTGCCGTTTTTATGGCGAAGGAGAACCTTCAGAGACAATGTGGGAAAATTGCTTCTCCTCCTTAAGTTGGAAAAAAGCATCAATAATTGCTTCTAGTGACAGTTTACTTCACTTTCAGTTTCATTAAATCCTTTAATTCCTCCAGGCACTAATTTACTTTTATCAAAAATCTATCCCCCCATCATCCTGAGTAAGAAAACATTGTATCTGCTGCGTTTCATTGCTCCCTCCCCACATATTTTTCACACTGACACTGCAGAGTGAACAAAGCTGCTGCTGGAGCTGCTAACCATCTCATCTCCGTGTGTAGGGCTCAGGTGCCTGCTTCGGTTTTCCCTCCCAGCCCTCGGCGGGTGAGAACTCATCAGAATTCAGCAGGCTTACCTGCCTGCCTGTTTCTCTTCACACATTCATTTTCACTATGGCACCGAAGCAGGGAGACGCAGGCCAGGAGGCAGGCAGGTAGACACACGCAGCTTTAATGGAAGCCACAGCCTTCCTGTTGACGTTTGTCTGCTCCTCGCTGTCAGCACTCACTCAGCTGCTTAATAGAAAGATGTAAATAAGGAAACACTGCACGTTGTTTCTTCATCCATTACATGTACTGAAAAGTTCACTGAGTAGGTCTGTTGGTACACAGGGAAATGTAAAGTATAATTCAGTATCCCATAATGGTCTTAATTACAAATGATGCAATAGATTTAGAAGATTCAGGCCAAACTAGTCATTCATGTTTGAGATTTACACAGTGTGAGAGGCGGCTCATGTTTGCACTGATACAGACAGTCCTCTGTCTTTATCAACTGTATCCACAGAAACATTTATAGGGGGTGTTGATATGCATATTATAACACCTCCAAGAAATAACAAAATTACACAAATTTTATAAACATTTAGGTAGACACACACAGCACTCCTGGAAAGTCCAAAGCTATTTGCATGCTGTTGTGGATATAAAATGATTTTCAGTTCTCAGGTGTAATCATCACAAATTTTCAGCCAGTGCTAAAATGCCACAGGGTGCCCAGCTGACACAAAACAAATTTTCTCCCGTCATGCCCACTAAACCAATGAAATGAGCATTTTTAAATGTTCCATTTTCCCATCACTGTGGCATAATGCATTTCTAACACAGTGATAACACAGCAACTGAGCCGAACATTAAATCACATGTCTCGAAACAAATCCACATATTAGAATTTGGTGCGAGAATGCATTCTTGTCCCACATCTATCTAAAATTGTGTTTGCCAAACCTCCTTCCGGCCAGTATCGTAGGTGACCACAGCAACAGGAAACAGTGGATTACTCTGCAGTTAAGGAGCTCTTAAAGTCAGAACTGTACAGGAAGAAGAAAGTATGATAATCTGATACTACTACCACAACAATGACGCACGACTGTTTACCACAGTAAGAAAATCTTTTCAAGAATAAATGTCACTGAAACGTCAATGAAACATCTAAATGGAGAGCCTGCAAAGACCTATCAAAGATAAGAGTATCCCCTGCACACCGGCACCAAACCACATATTTATTCTAACAGACATTTCAACCCGCTGCAGATATTTGTCAAGTAATTAATATTTAAAGATCCCATATTGGCTTCTAAACTAGGTGTGTCGGCACAAACCACGCTCATAGTTACAGGTGTTAAAGTGAGATTTAAGGAGAGCACAGAGAAACTTTACTTTCCCCTTTCACGACATGAATGTGAGAAGTTTCAAATTGCACATACATCATTCTGCACAGACATCCAAGTGAACTGATAATAAGCAAAACACATTTTTGAGCGGATGGGTGCTATATATACACCAATAAGACCTGCCAACAGCCTCAAACAGAAGTGGTATTTAGCCAACAGCTAAAACTGAATAAATAACCTTCAACAGACTGAATGTGCTGGGAATAAAACATTATGCACAATCCTGTGCAAAAGTAATTCCTGCTAATCATGCAAAATGCAACAAATATTATTCAGTCAGGTGCAATGACAGCATTTTCATTATAATTCACTGAGTCACAACAACCAATAATAATAAACAGCAAGATGATTCAAGAGGACTTGCAGAGTCATGTGCTATGCTGTTCTGTCCTGTCCTGCACACATCAAACGCCTGCCAGCTCCTCCGCGCTGCTACTTCACTAAGTGAGGACTCCTCTGAGTCCCCGTCACAAAGCACATAGTCAGCACTGTCACTGACAGGCACACAGCGAACCTACAGGGACACAACTGACACGCAATCACACACACACACACACACACACACACACACACACACACACATACACACATCCACGGACACGCTAATGTATAGCACACTGGTGTGCCTATACTCCTCTCCACACGATCACACTGATGTATTTTCGGTGTCTTTCTCACTCTCACACACCTCAGTGCTAAGAGCTACTGACAGGTGGATACCAGCTCCTACTGCGGTGGTGTGGTGTGGGTCGACGCTGTCAGCTGCTCCTCATGGCTGCTTCTCTTGCTTTATGTTGAGTTGTGCAGCAACTGTTCCTTAGGTCTCATCCTTTAATCTGCCAACCATAAGGTATTATACTGTGGCTGGAAGGCTGAGCCCACCTGCCATAGGTGGAGGTCCCGGCAGGGTTAACCTGGATCAATACCGCACGTACATCACTCAACATTACGCAAGCCCTGAGACTGTTAGCCTGCCTGCTTCCCTCTCGGTCTGTCTCCCGCTCCTCTACTGTCTGTCTCTCATCGTCTCTCTCTCTCTCTCTCTCTCTCTCTCTCTCTCTCTCTCTCTCTCTCTCTGCCCGTCTCACTTCTCCCTCCAGCTCCCTCTGGAGAGCGAGCGTTACTTGTTCACACACACATGAACACACTACCCCTTCTCTTTCCCCTCCCCCTGTCTGCAGGGAAGTTCCTACCAGAGAGTGAAAACACGCACAGAAACTAGCAGGAGGTGAGTGAAGATTCATCCTCTGAGAAAGAGAAACACGGTCAATAAGCAGCATATTTCAAAACACCCCTGCCAGTCACAGCTGCTGTCACTGAGGAGCCGTCGCTCTACAAACAAGCGGCAGAACAAAGCTCTTGGAAACAGTGAAACACACTCTACGTTTCTCAAACACAGGGTCGAGAACCCTGGAAGACTCTGCCTGATACATGCATGTGGTTTCAAATAAGTTGAATTAAAGTTGTGTTGTTTGCCTTTAATTATGGTGCTTCTTAAAATGGCTGCTGGAGAGTTCAAGTCAGTTTTAAAGGGTCTAAAAAACAGCAGTCTAGGTTCATGTGTTCGCCTTTAAATGTATTGTTTTTACTTTATCTTAGACGGTTTGGAGAAATCCTTCCTGTTCATACATCTTAACTGGATTTTGTCTGTATTTGTAGCCTGATCGCCTTCAGTATATTTATTGTTGAAACAATGTTTTAATGCCGCCATTTTACCTGGTTAAATAAACAATGAAATTAATAAAAATGAAGGAAGCAATATCTGAATTTTCATCAAACATGAATTTATTTAAGTATTCATTTAAAGGGTACAAGTACACATAACAGTGATTACATAATTATCATAATTATAATTATTTTAGAGATTAAAACAAATTAGCTGAAAATTTATTGCCGACAATTTTTTTGATCGTTAAATTCATTTCTTAAGCAACAAATTTGCTGGTTCTCAGTTCTCAAAATGCAAAGATTTGCTGTGTTTTTTTTGTATTATGTTATTATGTCATTGTAAATTGAATATTTTTGGGATGTTGCTGCAGGTTGAACAAAATGAATTATCTGAAAACATTGCCTTGGACTGCAGGAACTTGAGATCAGGATTTGTCAGGGTTTTCTAACATTTTATACAACAAATGAAGAATTAATCAGCAGACAAATTGATAATGAAAATAATAAGCGTGAGTTGCAGCCCTGAAATATTTATTTAAAAGTCTCAGCAATTTTAAATTATGCAGAGTCCTGACGGTTAATAATAATTAATGTGGAGAACAATAGAAATTAACCACAAATTATTAATCAATTATCTATTCATTTATATCATTTTGATTGCACTTTACATAAAATGACAATTTAATCAATGCCTCTGGAAAACAAAGATACAAGTGAAGGAAAAACAAAGAATCAGTGAGAGATAAGAACAGATAAAGAGATTAAATGAATTGCAGACCGACAGCAATTTTACACAAGTGAGTGAAGTGTAGTAAAGTAAATAAAGTGCGGTAACCCTGATAAGCCATCATGAGATTAACAAAGCGGTGGGATTATCTATATAGGACACACTTGTGCGGGTTGGGGGGACAGTACAAATGGGTTTAAGGTTAAAATTAAATCAATAGGCAGTTCTGAGCAGAAGAGACACTGGCTTCTCTTCACTGTCTCTGCAGATATGGATATAGAGGGGTAAAAACAAATTGTGGGTGTCAAACAATTTATCGCCATCACTGTTTTTCTTTACTGTCGCCTGTGAAAGAGCAGTTTTTAATGGTTTAATGGTCCAGCTCTACAATGGGTGGAGTCAAATGGATAAGAGCCTCCGATACATTAATTACATTATAGTGCTCCTCCCAAAACCTTAGATCATCTCGTGTCACATGACCCACAAGTGGCTGAAGTGGCATTATCCCTGTCAGACTTTAATCCTGTGGCTAAAATGGCTTCACATCCTGACCTACTCTGTGAAATGAGGCAGGGGGCTAGAGAGGAAGTGGAGTGAGGATGGTTAGGAGTTCGGAGCTGCATGTGTGCATGTGTATATATACGTGTGTGTGTGTGTGTGTGTGTGTGTGTGTGTGTGTGTGTGTGTGTGTGTGTTTCAATTCAATGGGAGGAGGGCGCTGGGAATGGGAAGCTGCTGTTGTGGGTAAGGAGAGCAGTAGCTGGAGTTTGGAGGATGCCTGTATGCTCTGTGAGAATGTAACATGCAGACTAATTCAATTATCGGAGATGGTCACAGGGGTGTCAGCCCTGATCAATAGGCGATAAATACTTGAGTAAATATTCTGAGTTGACGTCGATATCTCAAGTTAGGGGAGCCTGAGCTCCACAGCAGAGGGGAGCGGGTGGAAAAGCCTGTTGTGTGGGCAGCATTTAAAGTGAGACAGAGAAGGCGAGAGAGAGTTATTGGTGATTGTGGAAAAGCCTGAGGGAAAGGTTTGTTGTCGGTGCCTCTTATATATGTGACTAGAAGGCACTCAGTGGAGCCCGAACGTCTGCCAAGCTGAAGCGATTCCTCAACTCGCAAAAGCTGCAGCTTCTGTAACAGTTTATGTTTGTTTATTGTTTGTCCTCCACATTTGATTTTGTGACAAAATGCTACAGCATGTGAATGTAACAGCACACAAACACAGGACTTTGCTTGGAAAAAAAAAAAAAAAAAAAAAAAACACGTCAAGGTGGAAATCTCAGATCCTTATCGCCACCGAAATCTAGGAACCAAACTTCTCCCACATCTATTTTGTCTTTGAAGTTAAAACACAACCGTCTTTGAATGTGCGCTTTCCGCAGAACCACCTGAGGCTCAATATCAAAACATTAATATCAATGAGACAACGTCTCTGTTTTGCAACACATGATATTCGAGGGTGCAGTAACAACTATTCCCAGCCCCACTCAGCCTTACGACTCTCCTCCACACAGAATCACCAAAACAAATCTGCAAGCATTTACAGGCCGGCTGCTTTCATCATTCCTGGCAGAAAACATACGAGGCTGGTTCCCCTCTTTAACAAACACCCTGTCTAAGTTGAAGGGGTTATTAGGAATGAGGGCTGATCTAAAAACCTAACCCTCATTCTTTAAGACAGCCACAACAACTGCTCTGAGGAGCACTGAGTCAGTGTGACGGCCTGGCAGATTTGAGCATGTGGCACACACAAAACGGTAATAATATTCAATTCATCATAATCAGACCTCATGGCGGAAAAGGTTAACATCTGTAGTGGTGGGTTGCATTTTATGAAGACAAAGCAAAAAGTAGCCAGTGTTAGGAAAAGCAAATCAGAGCTGTGTTTTGTCTGGTGGCATTTCTGTTATTTGCGCTGACGTTTGATCAAGTCAGAGCCCATCTGTGTGTGTGTGTGTGTGTGTGTGTGTGTGTGTGTGTGTGTGTGTGTGTGTGTGTGGACCTGGGTTGTGAATCATGTGCTGTGATATGCCAGCATTGGTGATATGTGGTGATGGGGAAGAAGGAGCAATACTGTAAATGCTCTACGGAACGCCTGCGGTGGACAGGCATCCATCAAAGGGTGCAACAATTACATCCGACAAACACATCCTGTGAAATTATACTTTTGTTCAAGTGCAACAGATTCAATGCAACATCTTCAGAGGCTCCACATCCACACCACTGTCTCTTTGTCATCAAACTCGCCTTTGAAGCTTGTCATTCTATATCTCTGTAATTTATTCTCCCACAACGTCAAGCGACCGGAAACCGGGCTGCCTGGAGTCACTCCTCACACCACTTAAAACAAAACCATCTTAGCAACCATCTCTGAAATGAACTGTTGCCTCCCGCTTGGGGAATGGTAGGAACACAGAAGCACTGTACACACACACACACACACACATACACACACGCACACATGCGCGCAATGACATGGACACATGCACACACAGAGGTCTACTGTTGTCGAAGAATTCCAATAGCAGTAACCACAACTCTACTAAGAATAAAACGCCTGTCTCTGTTACACTATCTGATAGGGTGGCTCACATTCAGCTTACAGTACATAACATACAGCTGTACGCTATTTACACCCGCTCACGCTAACACATAGCATGGCTTCATTCTGCACTGCCACGCTGTGCCAGGGGAGCAGTGACATTATGAGCTGCAGGGAGGCGGTGAGAGACAATGCACGCAATCTAGGTGGTACATATGACATGGCTCGCTGACACAAGGCATGCACGTGAGAGGAGGAGGAAGAGGAGGAGGAGGAGGAGGAGGAGGAGGATAATGGAAGGAGGGAGGGAGTCAAGCAGCAAATGCTGCAGTGGAAAGAGAGTATGGAGGTGAACCGCAGCTGCATCTTTTTGGATGGTAAAAATGAAAATCACCTGAACATGTACAGAGTGAGTGTCTTCTGTAAATGTGAGGGGGAAAAAAACTTACTTTGCTTAACGGGCAAAGACCCCATTAACTTTTGCAACCCTCCAACAAGAGCACATGCATGGCTGCCTCAGCATCAAATATTTACTAACCTAGTGAGCTAAAGATGTCCGTGTTCCGTGTTTTTGCCTTTAGGTTTTTTTTTTTAACAAGATCATGCTATCTGCTATGGATGCACTTCTCAATTTTAATTGGATTTGTGTCAGTTTGTGCTTCATTTAGCTTGACAGGGGCAGGCAATTCATCAGTCACTGTCATAATGTTGTTTGCATGCGTGAGACAGAGGTGCTGCATAGCTGGCTGGGCAAACAGCGTGTTGGCAACTGCTAATGTTAGATGGCAACAAGGAATACAAAGAACTCCATGCTAAACACACGCGCCCAATCAATCAATTGACTAGTATCCTAGCAACTTGCAACGTAGGACATTTTGGCAGTTTTTTAAGTGCTGTTTCACTCATAAATAGAATACATTCAAAAACAGGAGCGTAACAGCTTAAAAACCTCAGGACTGACACAGTACTCCTCGTGCACAGTGGCGCACCGCTACCGCAGCAGCTACTGCACCCATGGGAAACCCCAAGTATAGACTGTTTAGTGAGACATGCACAGATTGAACACTTCACAATAAAATATTCTGCTCCTCCTGGGAAATATTAGCCAAGGGTCAGCAAGACAACAGCTATTTACAGTTGTTTTCGCATTCTGCTCATGGCCGTGCATGTGCAGCTCTGCAGCGGCTGTAGGGAAAATACTCGGCCGCTCTCGCCACAACCTGACGTTCGGTGTGATAAAATCAAAAGGACTCCCATGGGGTCCCAGTCTCCCCACTGCAACTTTCTGGTGTTTCTCTTTCTTTCCGCTGCTCTCTCACAACCTGTCTCTTTCACATACATGCTCTGCCTGTCTCTCACACTGCGACTGACTGGGTATTGGCATGTGCTGGGTCACTTGGCAGAGAGGCAGATGGAGCCATCCTACTCTCTAGCACCTGCCTGGCCCACATTACCCGACTCATCTCTGGGCTCAGCAAATCTTAGTCAGGATCAGGCACAGCTGTGTAAAACAGGCTTTATGGCATATCACTATTGCCAAATACTAAACACTACTTCTGCTGAAAGCCTGCAAACACTGCCACAGCTCAGCTATGTAAAGCACAGGAGGGGTTGCCAGTGTTGGAGGTTATAAAGTAATCTTGTGGACTGATAGATGAACAGCCAATTAACACATTTTTTAAAATGAGATATTGATATATTTTCATATTTGGACAGATGTGAGAATTGTATTGATCTTCTCGCAAATAAACACATTTCCCATAATTTTGAACTTTAAGTAACTTATCATGCACAAACTTTAGATCACGGCTCCCAAACAACCACATCAGGGCCAGATCAGACCATTTCATAAGACCCCCACATGTTTAGAATCTATTGGTACGTTTTTACAATAGATTTTTTTTTCCCATTTGTATTTGTCCCCAGTTCATGTTTCATGTCAAAGTATTACTTCATTTTCTGGCAAGGTTCCATAAATACAATAAACATAAAAACACACTCACATAAAGCGATGATTTTGTCTCTTTCAGAATTGAAAGAACCTGTAGGTATGAGGTGAAGGCATGTTTCTCAGCTTTTATGTGTACATAGTAGAAACTCATTTCTCACTTATATTAATTGAGAGGTTAGATAATCTGTAAATCCGGGTACAAACCCACTAAGGAAATAAAATCAACAGAAGGTGTAAGGGTTGATATGAGAATATGCAAGATTTCTGTTTCTGTTTGTCTCACACCTGCAACCATAAATCCCCCTGTGTGTGAGCAAAGCCGCCACAGTCTGCTGAGAGAGGGGTAAAGCACTTGAAGCCACCAGCAGCCTCTCATCTCCTGCTCAGGGAGCCTCAGTGAGAGGGGGAAGAAATGCTGCCCTCTATCAGCAGTGCTCATTTCTCCCCACACAGGAGCCGAGACGCACAGGAGCATGTATACACACACACACACACACACACACACACACACACACACACACACACACACACACACACGCACCCCAGAGGAAACCATGAGCACGCACGGGACATGCACGTGTGTTTGACTCGGAAGTCCTCTCCGTGTCTTCCCCCTCCGTCAGAGACAGTGTGAAACAGAGGAAACACAATGGTCAGACTGTGCTTCAGGTTGTGTCGGAGGCTCAGCTGTGTGGGGACCGTACTGTAGATGACTTGTTCTGTTTGGGGGGGAGTGGTGGGGGTTTCCAGCTTCCGTTGCATACATATGGAAAAGGATGGAAACGATGCCTCCAAGTGGGTTTATGAATAAGAAAGGTCACCAAAGGGCTGCGACTGTGACATAGATGAACAGCCCACTCAGCAGTTTTCCCTGCTGCACTTGTGGAAAGAAAATGAGCACTTGAACGTGTCAATGAAGCGTTATCTTTACACAGGCATTTTTACTGAGGCACCTTACTGGGTTATGTATTCACTGTCATATAAAATCAGCACTCTGACCACTGCACCGCCCATAGCGTGAGCCACCAGCACACGGCTGGACTGCAGTGTGGGACTTGCAGCTGTAACCGGTAGGCAGTCTCCACTTTCCTGGGAATGGGTGGAAATTACAGAGTCCCCCAACTGACAGCAGTTCATAACAAACTTAAGCTGTAATCATAGGATTCTGACACTGATATCAAAAGATATTATAATGATTACTTGTGGGGTGAATCTCATGGTGACGTGTGCCGCAAACTCAACTTTTGTTTTTTAGTTGTTTGCAGCTCGCATGGTGTTCTGTACACTGGACGACTTTGGCTCCATTTATCTGAAAGCCTTCGTCGTCTGAGCTCTACTCCTATAACTAAGCAAAACACTCAAAATGGGTTCCCATGGCAACGTGGAGAACCAAACCTGGAACAGTTGGAATTGAATACAGAGTGACCTGTAAACACACACACACACACGTTCACGAGCACAATGGCGTAGTCTTGCTCCCGCATCAGGATGCTGTAAATGTCACAACACTGTATCTTTTGACATTTGCTGCTTCACAGAGAGATGACATTGCGCATGTATGTCAAAAAACCATTCCTGCCGCTACTTGGGATTAATGGTGGATGAAAACAGCCCGCCTATATCATTTCTTGATTTCACCATATCTGGATGTTCCTGAAAACGGGGGTGGGTTTAAAAGCCTCCGAGTGTGGGCCAGACCTGGTGGACAGTTTTAAAGAAGGACACGCACATTTGTAAAATATGTATAAATTGGTTGAGACTACAATTTAAAACCCTGCTAATTGGCTATAATATTGTTATTTTGTTTATTCTGTTGAATAAATTAATGATAATTTTAAATTAAAAAAATTTAAATATTCAAATATGAAATAATATCAGTAGGCTCCTCTTTGTAACTTGCCTACAGGCATTGACAGATTATGAAACACAGACATGTAAAAGGCCCCCCACCCCTCCTATATTGGAGCAAGGCATCCAGTTTGTTTGAGATCATTTTGTGTCGTTTTGCATCTTTTGTGGTTGTTTTTTGTCTCTGACTTTCAACAAGAAATATTAATAGTCACTTTATACAGAGGTTGTGTCAGGATGTAATGGACCTGTACCCAGTAGGTCTGTCCAATAATCCATCCATTGCACTAAAAAAGTCAACTACCTCTGACTCTGGTGGTCAGGTCACCAAGGGAGCCAATCAGATTGGAGCAGGTGCCCCTGCCACCCATGGCCACACCCCTGGCCGTACCCCTGCCTTTTTTTAAAATCAAGGTAGGAGACTGATAAATGTCTGAGGGGAAAAGGTCTGACCGAAGAGATTAAGAAGAGCATTTGACCTGGGTACAGATTCAGGCCAACAGCATTCCCTGCTCGAGGCTCTACGCCAATGTCACCGAGCCTCCTCAAGAGCCTCGATCCCTAACACTCGACCCGCTCGAGTAGGATTGGCTGTGTGTGAGCATTACGGCCCCCGGCTCACTCCGTGTCGCATTCTGATTGGCTCCTTGGGAGTTTCCGCCGTATTCATTTCACCTGTTCAAGACCCATCAGAGCTCTGAAGTTGCACAAGGGTAGTATGGTTATATGGTGTTGATATGGGACAAGGACGGTGTCTGCTTGTGTGAGCAATGCCACCTGCTGTGTGCTTCAGCTGCCCGCCCTTCCATGGAGACCACACCCTTGGGTGCCCATTGGGAGCACTAGCACACTGAGGGGTGAGAAACATTAAACTTTACATCCGGCATGTAGCTTTCAGCTGGGACTCACCGCAGCTTTTCTGTCTCTCCAGCGTCATCCTCAAGCTGTGTGTGAACATATCTTCATGTGCGTAAAACCCCACACCCACATACTGCACACACGCATCAGAGAAGCAGACTGAGCAACAGAGGGACATAGAAATGGAAGGAGAGACAAAACAGCTGTTACATCTCGCAATTACTTCCCCAAAAAAAGGAACCTGGGTACAAACAGCACGACTCACGATCATGACTTATAAATCATTAAATATTCATGTGCAACACATTTAAGATTCCAGCAATCCATCAAACCCTGCTTAGCAAAACAGCGTCGTCAGACATCTGTTCAAAACAATGTTGGGGCTTCCTTTAAAAGGGCTGCGATGGTGGTGGTCACACTTTTTTCTTGTACGAACGGCACACTAGGTGCTGTCTAATGCACACCTGTTAGACAGGTGTGCAAGAGAATGACACGATACAAAAGAAAAGTTGAACCCACACAGTGTTAGCAGTGAATGTATTAGAAATACAGTATTCAGCATGGCTGAAACATTTTTCTAATAAATTCAGTGCCGAGAGAGGGCAGCTATACAACTTTTTCTTTTGTTTTTGACAAACAGAAACTGACCTCAGCAAGCCCATAAGAACGTGTCATCTTGTAGACAGAAGAAAAAAAGACTCTTGTGGCTCAGTTCAAGGAGGCTTTATAGGTATCGTTTCTAATCAATGAGGGTTTATTTTTCTTCTGCCACGGGGTGTCTCTCCATTACTCTCATCATTCAAAAGTAAGAGCTTGTGAGAGGTAGTGAATAATGTTGAGGTCACAAATTAAAACAAAGGCAGAAGAAGCGTTCCTCATAATTTCCTATTGGATGAATGGAGTTTCTCAGCCCAAACTGCTTTCTGTCACTGACCAAACACATCAGCAAATTGTCGCTCCAATTCTGTCACTTGCCTTGAGGTGAAACCGTCTCCAAGTAGTGAGCGCTCCTGTTTTACTTCTCTTATCTCCAGTATATTTCGGTAACTTGGTATTTACAAAAAAATGTGAGACTTGGGACGTCCAGTCAGAGCAATCCTCCTCATCCCGACCACACCTTGCCACACCTCCTCACTGCTGCTCTCACGAGTCATCCAGCTGATTACTTAACTCCTGGTTGTAATGAGCCCTGTGCTGCACGTATTAGTCATGCAACAGGTTGAAGTGGAATGTGAATGACAGCTTACCAAGAAGTTGCTGCTGCGATGTACACACGAGTGTCTGCAAAGAATAAAGGTGTTTCCAGCTCTCAGTGAGCTTGAACAGCGATCCCACAGGTCTGATAGACACACAGTGAATCTCCAATTCTCTCACATCTAATCTCCCTGCTCCCTTAAGCTATGTACTCTGTTGCACTATCAAGTCAGTTATCACTTCAGGAGAAAAATACACTACTCTGCTTTCATGAAAAAAGTGAATAATTGCTGTACAAATTTAGCACCATTGCAGAATTTAAATGCACTAGCTTCAACACACTCAAAATAAAACCCTTTAGTTAATACGCAACAAATAAATAGTCATTATATCTGGAAGTGCTAATGAAGAACTGTCTCCTTTGCAATTGCTTTCCGTACCTCACGAGCATTGCATTACACCTAAAGGGTTCAGCCAAAGATAAATTGATCTAAAACATGAAGTATATTCCGTTTTTCACCCCCCATGACTCAAAAGCCCGAGATGGACCAAGCATAAGTGAAAAAGACGCCAACAATGCTCTTTAAGTCAGAAAATGAACATAGTTGAGAGACGCTTTGGGCGTCTGCTCCACAAAACAGATGCCTGTGTACCTAGTCGGAGGCAGGTGAGGGGAGACGTGAGGAGTCAGGAGGAAGGTGCAGCGGATGTGGCTTCAGAGGGGAGCAGTGCAGTGACTCCTGCTATCACTCTGGACAAAACCAGAGCCTGAATTGGAGAGCTTCCCCCTTCACCCAGGATCAACTGGGGAGTATTAATGGATTCGGAGTGGATCAACTGATGGCTATCATATTTCGCTGTTTTGACTCAGTGTGCACTGACAACCCAACACACACATCTGCATGTGCACCACTGTGGTGCAATGCAGATGTTTACACCCATGTCTTGGTTTGTATCCTTTTGTAAGAAAAAAAAGTCTTGTAATCAATGTAGCTTCATCAAACAACATTAAGCTGCGAAATGCAAGCAGTTCAACTTGTGTTTATTGTGATACAGCCTAATGAAGTGAAAAACAAGTTCATCACTTACTATTTACTTACTATTTGAGCCTGTTTTCACTCCAGGTTAAGGCAAAGGTGTAGAGCGATAATTAGGAGGAGAGAAGTCTGATTTTATCAGTCTCAACTATTAAACAAGCAAGTAAACAAATCTGTAGTCTATACATTGCAGGGAGGCAGCTTTAATTGTGTTTATCCCACAACAACAACAACAACAACAACAACAACAACAACACTGCCTTCACATGCTTAATACTGATAACTAAATATTGATCATGTTCACAGCAAGGGCTCACGTTAGTCGCTCTGTCCACACCCTCACCACCTATTTCACAGTCAAGCAACGCTGCATATCATTCATGTCGCACAAATATCAATTAACACCAGGTCACACTCCTTGTGTGTCGAGTGAGCAGACACTCCACAGCCACATGATTTGCTTAACTAGGAAACTTAATAAGGATTAGAAAAATATTGTTTTTTTTTCTGTTCTCTGGTATCAAAATAAGCCACTGTCTAAAGAAATACCTGAGCAAAAATGCAAGAATGTAATTTAGGTTTAATGAAAGAAACGCAATATTCTTTTCAAACTAATTTCAATTCTTTCAATCAAATTTAGACAATATGAATTATATAACTAATGATAATTAGTGAGAATAAACATGTAATAATTATAGTAATCATTCTACATAAATATATTTATTTTTTAAGATGTTTCATGAGTTATGTTGTATTGATAATTTCATCAGCAGTTTATATTTTAAAGCTACACTGGTGTATCAAGCTTATGTGATTATAACAATCAAAATACATATACCAGAAATATTATTTTAAGATTTTACTTGCTAACATAAAAACATTCAATACATTTTGAATCAGTTGTCTCAACATTGAAATCCATATAAAGTAATCTACATTATAAGAATACTGTTAAAGTGGTTAAATCAATCCATTTTAATAGAAATAACACGGTTAATTTGTAAAAGCTCTGTTTGAAATATGATTAATAATGTGCAACTAATTATTCTGTATTTTCCATGACAAGAAGCTTCAAAAGCCTTTCACATATAAAATCAAAAATCTACTTTACTTGTTTTAAAAATGCTCCAAGTAAAATTACATGCAAGCTGGTGTGTCTGAACCCATTTGAAATATCAAAATATAAAATATATGCAAGTGAAATATCATTTAAATGATAAATAGGACATCAAAACCACAACAATTCATACCTTTGTCTTTTCTGGGCTATTCAAAATTGCATTTAACAAGGCCCAGTCCTTTAGAGAAAAAGCTCATTAGCAAACAAAATGTTATTTCAACCAATCATGATCAGTCATAATTTCTTGTCATTAAAAATAGACATAATTTGACTGTTATTCTCGCTATGCCTATTAGACATTACACAACAAAGCACAGCTAAAATATATAAACAGACACCACACA